>NC_062205.1:1752828-1947828 GCF_912470025.1 Vespa velutina
GCGTCTTCATGAAGTTTATGAAAAATGGGATAGCAAGACGGATATAAGAAGAAATAGCGGAACAACAACAGCAAGCGGAACTCCGTCTCCATTTTCTGCAGGCGGTATGATAAATACATATATTTTGACAGAAACATATAACTCGTAACGCAGAAATATTGTAAAAAAGTGTAATTGCAAAAAAAAAAAAAAGAAAAAAAAAAGAATAGAAAAAAGAAGATACGAACTTTAAATGACTTACTTGACGCACACGTAAAGATTGAATAATAATTCTAATCACTTTTTTTTCTTTTTTTTTTTCCGATCGATTAATGTAAATATTGAATTTAATTTATTTATTGTGAGATAGAAACTGTAAATAAGAAACTATAAAGTAAGACAACTTACGTTTAAGATCTTCGACGTGCAGGACGAGAGTATCAAAGGAGACGTGATTTTGAATGGAGAAATGAAACAGGATATACGAGGTTGTACGATGCTAAGCTAGATAAAGATTCGAGCATTTATTACAAAAGTATAAATTTGTTCGTACAACCTTATTGCAGTAGTTGTATACAACCATCTGAGGTAGGTGACGGTTTTTTCTTTTTTCTCATGTGTGTGTGCGCGCATGTGTGGATGTATGTATGTCTGAAAAATAGTCAAGTTATTTCTCTCTCTCTCTTTCCCCCCTCTCTCTCTAAGTTTATAAATATCATAATACTATTAAAACATGTTTAAAGCAAAAAACTTGAATATAAATGAAAGCAATTTAAATAATTTCTTAAATAATATATATATATATATATATATATATATATATATATATATATATATATATATTTCCTTGTATATTTATTGTTGTGTCGAAAATATTTTATCATTAATTCGTTCTCTATTAATTCCTTTTTAGAATTCTCCATATAGAAAAGAAAGCAATGAACAACCATACGGCGTGAATATGTTGACGGTAGATTCTGGTCCTGGATTGTTTTCTAAATTTTTTTGTCATTTCTTTTATATTTACGGATTGAAGACATATTATTATCCAAGATTAACAGAGACAGTAAGTAATATTAATATATACTTTTTAATTTGTTAAAAAAGATTTGATTCTGAAACAATAAATATCATTTTTTTTAGGTATTGAATGATGAGAAATTAAATGAAATCTTCAAAATAGCCGCTTGGGAAATAGCTAATAATGATGGCTTTAATGAAAAGCAGGCCATGACGAATGTTAAAGATAGAGCTAAAACAATACTTTTACAGATGGAAAGTAGAATTAGTAATACGCTACTTAAAATTACTGCGTGGATTCTTTACAAATTATTACCTTGTTTCTTACGATCAGCTATTATTTTTCCACCACAAATAGAAGTATTGAAAAAGGCTAGCGATACTGGTTTGCCTTTAATTTTTTTACCTCTACATCGTAGTCATTTGGATTATGTTATGATAAGTTTTATTCTTCTTATGCATAATATCAGAAATCCATTGATAGCTGCTGGTGATAATTTAAGAATTCCTTTTTTTGGGTATGTTTTTCTTTCCTAACGTGTATATGCATGTCAATGAAAGATAATTTATAAATAAGAATTATTTAAATTTCCAATAGGTGGCTTCTTAGAGGTTTAGGTGCTTTCTTTATAAAACGCCGTATTGACCCATCTGCAGGTCATAAAGATATTCTTTATCGTGCTGTTCTTCATACATATATTATAGAAAGTCTTCGAGCTGGTCATAATATAGAATTCTTCGTGGAGGGTGGTAGAACAAGAACTGGTAAACCATGTATGCCAAAAGGTGGCATCCTAAGTGTGATTGTCGACGCCTATATGGATGGTATAATTGATGATGCTTTAATAGTACCAATTGCAATGAACTATGAACGTCTAGTAGATGGAAATTTTGTGAGAGAACAATTAGGACAACCCAAAAAAATGGAAACATTTGGATCAACAATGAAAGCTATATGGTCTACATTAATGGGAAATTACGGCATTGTCAAAATTAATTTTTGTGAACCATTTTCACTTAGTGTAAGCGAAAAATATTAAATCTATTAATTTTCTATTGTATATAATAGTTTAAAAATTATATACAATTATATACAAATAAATAACATATTATATATAAAAATTATATAACATATTATATACAAATGTCTAAAAATTTATAAATTTATTTATTTATTTGTTACTAGAAAATGTTGAAGTCATTTCAGAAAAGCCAAAACAATGTAAAACATCAAATGGGAAAAAAGATTCTCAAGCACACAATGTCCAATTCATCTTTATATGGGACTGATTTCGTAGCAGAAGAACATCGTCAATTAGTTGATAACATTGCGCGTCATGTTGTATATGGTGTGTAAAATAGATTATATGTAAACTGTTGATAAATATTTTAATCGAGGTTGATTAATAATGATTAATTTACTTTTCAGATTGCTTTAAATCTACTCCTATTATGTCAACAAATATTGTTGCTCTCTTACTCTTAAATAAATTCAGAGATGGATGTACATTAGACGAATTGGTGAAATCATTTGATGTAGTCAAACAAAATTTTATATACAAAAACGTTGATATGGCATTTTCTGGCAAAACCATTGACATTATAAATCATGCAGTTAGGAACATAAAATTATTTCTTCTTTGAAAATTATAAGTTAATGAGAATAGAGAAATACGTAAATTTCTCATTTTCAGTTGGATATCTTGGGCCCAGAATTAGTTAAGCAACAACAAGAAGAAATAACAGAAACTGTGGAGGGACAGCTTATCAAATCAAATGTCATTGTAATTCGTCCCGTATCGATATTACCAAATTTAATTGAATTATCATATTACAGCAATTCTATGATATCTTATTACATTATGGATAGTGTTGCAGGTAAGAACATATTTCATCCCAAGTTCATATTATTTTCTCATGTATTTTATATTTTTAGTAACAGCTTTGTATGCTGGATTAAAGTCTGTAAAAAAAGATCCAATGACACTTTCTAAAGAGGATATAATTAGTATTTCCGAAGATGCTTTTATTAAAAAAATACTTAAACTTTGTGATATATTAAGATATGAATTTATTTTTTGCAAACCTTGTGACACACTTGATAACGTCGCTACAAATACTATACGACATCTTTCATCGATATTTGTTTCAGAGGTAAGTTTATATAAAATTTGAGATATTATTTTATTATAATGAAAATTATATCGCAGGAAGTTCGTACGTCGGAACAATTATGGACCAGAAATTTTATAAGACATACTCATTTATTTTCAAATGATGGTTATTCAGGAAGATATACATACACAGTGAAGACATTTTTTTTTCGTTTTAACATAAAATTATTAATCTATTGATCATCAATTTTTTTTATAATTGATTTTATTTTTCAGCTTAAAATAAATCCGACTAGCATTAATATAATGGAATTTTTACATACAATGTTACGTCCATTAATTGATACATATACATTGAGTGCGTATACTTTGAGAAAATTAGTGAGAAGATCTTTATCTGAAAAGGTTTTGCTTCATGAAGTTTTAAATGAAATAAAAACGAATTTGGATAATGGCATCATTAATTACGGTAAATAATATTTAATAAAAATCTGTTTGTTAAATAAGAAAATTTTTATTTATTAAAAAAACTTATGTTATTATTTCAGGTGAAAGTTTATGTGTTGATCCTATTAAGAATTCTTTTAAACTTTTTGAAAAGTTGAATATCTTAGAATGTGTTCCTCAAGGAAATGTTAAAATATTTTATTTAAAAGTAGACTATGATACAGATGTAGCTATAGAAAACTTTTATCAAGATATAGCAGCATTTAAGTGGACCAGAAGTACAGAATGATGATTTCTTTTCATATTACCAAGATAAAATTATATAAAATATTGTATATAGTTTTTCTAAGGTGTGAAGTATATTTTGTAAGACTTTTTAAATGATATTCTGTAAATTTATAAAAAAGATGTCAAAAATCCTCCATGACGATATATATATAAAGTTGATAGTTCGTACTTTCTTATTGAAATATGTTTGTACAGTTTACAAGGTTTACTGTGTGAAGCTTATATGATATATTATGTGTATATACATATACATATATATATATATATATATATATATATATATATATATATACATGCTCGCACGCACACACATATACATGAGCTTTCAACTGTATCATAGCAAATGCGTGTCAAACTCATAATATAATATTACAATATGTTTTACTGAATATCAATTTATAATTACTCCATTGATAAAAATACTATTATTTTATTTTGTTTAAACCTCATTCAGATTTATTTTTTATGAATAAAATAACAAACAAAATAAATCAAAAAAGACGAATAAAATTAAAATATAAATAATGAAAATAAAGAAAAATTAGTTCTAATAAAAATATTAAAATTTGATAGCTGATGCCATTGGATAACTTCGTCTTAAACCCAGACACTTTTCTCTATCTATGAACAACGCATCTATTTTAGATTTTAAATCTATTTCTAAATTTGCTCTCGTAGACAATAATTGCTGATGTTGAGCTTCAAAAGTTTGTAATTTTAAATTCATATCGTGTATCATTACATTTATTGTTTCTACTTCTTTGATCATTCTGTAAAAATGATATAAAACAAAATGATGAAATATTTAGAATATAAAATAAGTCAAAAACTATATTTCATAGTTACAATAACAAACCTTAATTGAGCATAGTCTTTACATGATTCAGCTTCAGGTCTGTGTGATCTGGCTTCAAGACGTGTATGTGCAACTTTTAAAGCATTACTTTTATCTGTAATTGCTTTCTGCATCAATTGTAGATTTTTTTCAATATAGAAAAGCTCTTCTTGAATCTATATTACATAAACATATATATTTTATTAATTATTATAAAAATAAAATAAAACATTTCATATATAAAAGTAGTACAGTGTGATAAAAATGTATAATCATTAAATTTGCTAGAACAAAGATTTAAAAATACTGAGCTTTATTTATTTCAAATAAAAATAAATCAATTTTTAATTTCAATCATAAATAATATAACTATTGAAAAAGTAGTTTTATATAATCAAGATTTGCTTATAAATATATATAAAATTTACTTTGTATAAATGTGATTGCACTTTCCCCTTTGCTTCTAGCATCTCTGCTGCTCTTCTGCCTAATGCATTATTAGTCTCACCCCAGGCTTCCCACATATCCAGTCCAACTCCATTTATAGCAATTTCAATGTCATTTCGAAGTTGATTAGATTTTAATCTCTCAGATTGGGATTTTTTGACTGTATTATTTGATGCTTCTGCCCATGACTCGGCTTCTGTAACACTGAATGAAAATTCAATCATTTATAAGACTTAAAGAAATATTGATACAGATACAGATAATTTTTTTTATAACTACCTAGAATCATATTTTTCAATTCCACCATAATATTGTAAGCCACGACTAAAATTGTTTAACTGATGACACATAGTATCAATGCCAAGCGCAACTTCTTTATTTCTTATATCAATTTCTAATTGATTTTGTACTGCTCTACCGTCAGAAAGCTAAAAAATAAATATAAGAGATGCCAATTAATTTATAAATATAGAAAATAGGATACATCAAGCATTAATATAGCTGTTATTATGTACTTGGTTTATACATTTTTCTGTAAATTGTTCTAAATTTTTCTGACAATTTCTTACAGTTTCAACTTCTTTAAGAAGCGCATTTTCAGCCTGATCGTGTACTAAATCATTACCTATTGATATTTTAGATAAGTGAAATTTAATATAATAGAATTATAAATATCAATTAATACAAGTAAATAATATCAGTGACGACATGATACCATGAACCTGTTCGAGATTCGCGATAATAGAGACACTCTTGAGCTATGTGTAATTGTCCTTCAAGATTTTGAATAGTTTGTTGTAAATTCCGACGACAATCTTGCATTTTTCCATTTTCAATTATTAATCTTTGCAATTCTGAATTTACTTCATTTCGCCAAAATGAAGTATCCGTAATTCTTTCACCTAATTTACGTCCTGTATCCATTTGTCCTTCTTGTACCCTTTCATCTGCTTCTCTATACGAGTATCATTATTTAATATATAAATAACATACATTAAACATTATTAACTTATATTATTTTATTCTTAATTTACCGCATGAGTCGTGCAGTATCCTTTCGTAAGTTCTCCGAATAATTTCTATTAGCATTTGCTTCATTATAAAGTCTGGTTTGATTTTGTACCCAATCATATGGAGTATATCTTGTATATAATGCAGTGCGTGCTGCATGAGAAGGATTTCTATCAAAGCCAGTTACTAGATTTGGAAATTTCATGGCTTCTGTTGCCATACCACCTGGCATATAACATGGATCCACAAGTTGATTTGTTATAGGTTGCTCAGGTCTAAAAATATTGGAAGTTTTAAGAAATTTTTAAAAGACATTTATTTACTTTAAAAACATAATATAAACACATACACACACACATATATATATATATATACACATATAACATCTTACAAGGGTGATGCTTCTATAATTTCATAACCCAATGTTGGTCGCCAAGGATGTGGACGGGGTGTTTTATAAAATTCTCCAACTCTGACTGGAACTGGCGGTCCAGCAATTTGTTCCATACAAGGAAGTACTCCCACCGTGCTCCATGGTTGAAGTTGCTACAATAACAATGATTTATATAAAATACAATATAAAAGTATTATAATAAAAATGACTTGCAATTTATTTACAGATAATACATACAGAATAAAATATAGTTTCTTTCTTTTCTTTTCCTGTCTTCGTATTATTCATTATGATTGACGAAGTCAATTAATTATATATATAATAATAATAATACTATAAAAAAATTTTATATTATATAAAAAATGTATTTATTAGACAAACATTTCTATATCCTTCTTTCTTAATTTACGTATATATGTGCGTATGTGTTATGCAAATATATAATGTGCAATTAACGTTCATCAACTTTGTAAGACGATTAATTATCTTATTAAATACTTATATCTTTAAATTAGGATAAAATGATGATGTAATTTTGTTTGAAATCCGGAAACGGGTGTGTGACGTATCACGTGCCCTTGTCACATGATCGAGATTCGAGATTCCGGTCAGGTGCTCGATTGCCTTCTGCTAAGAATCGTAGATAGTTGGTATTCGCCTCGCTCGTTGGATTTAACAGTGTTAATCAAATTGTTTTGTTTTTTTTTCAAAAGAATTTATTATCATGACAGTACCACGTCGTACATTAATTTTAACTTTTTTAATTATAGTATTGTGTAATATTTTTACGGCAAGGTGTAATATTTTTTCGGGCGATGCAGTACCTGTATTATTATGGGGTATCACACCCGAATTTGATTCTCGTCCAAGCGCAGTCAATCCACTTTCGAAAACCTCTCAAGCGGAATTTAATCAAATTTTGAATAGTAAAATAGATAATTCACGACCACCACTTCTTGTTTTTGTGAAAGATAGTTTATGTGTTGAAGATCTAACCCAACACAAGGAAGTTAGTGATTTTGTTAAATTTGATAATTTAATACTGTACAATATAATTTGTAATATATTAATTTTGATCGATTGACATTTAAGGATCTTCGACAAGTGACAAACAGAAGTCTATTGGCTTATTTATCTGCAGTTGAATCTCCCCTTTCTGTATTCGAAGATTTTCCATCATATAATCAAAGTTATGATGATAATGTAGACTCTTTATCGGATGGCCAATTGTTAATTAAGCCAATCACAACTTTAGATGTTATTTCTGAAATATATAGAAATATCAAAGATACTACACCAAATTTAATTGCCGCACTTACAGGAAGATCTTGCGGTTATAGTCGTTCTGAACGTACAAGAAGAGCAAACGTAGAAAATAATTCTGATACATATAAAGATTCTAGTCCAAATGCTCCAATTTCTACATACAATAATGATTGTAATATCAGTTCTATCAATTCTAATGGGTTCATTGTCAGAGGAGAAAGAGTACTTTTATATGGAAGTCAGTTTCCACTTATAAAGGTAAATTTATATATTCAATTATTTGTTACTTGAAATAATTAAGCAAGAATTATGATAATACTTTTATTGCAGACTAAGGACATGGATTTCAAAAACTTTTCCAATCCAACATTGTGCAAGGAAAGTTTTGAGCAAACTTCTAAAAATATTAATTTAGATTTAATATTTAATGGATTTGATGCTAAAACATCTGAGGTAGTCCTTCAATTTAACATTAAAAATCCATCATCTGGTTATTATTCTATTAAAAGTATAACTTATAAACCAAATAATATGAATCCTGAGGTATTAACGCCTGAATTAGATATAGTATTTCCATTTAATTTTTCTTATCATTGCTCAAACGAGATAATATTTTTAAAAAATACCACTATATTAAAAATCCCAAATATGCAAATACAAATTGATGCAAAGAAATTTGGAGATGCATATGACTGTGTTAATTTTACTACAATTCCAATCTGGACAGGAATTTTTGTTACTACCATATTAGGTTCAATTATGATTTGGGCATTCACAATGATTATTGATATTCGTACCATGGATAGATTTGATGATCCAAAAGGTAAAACTATTACTATTTCTGCCCAAGAATAAGATTAAATATAATGAATAAGATATTTATATAATATAAATTGTAAGTAAAAATGTGTTAGGATATATTAAAAACATGAAAGTGTGTCATAATGTACTATTACATTGTTATGATTTAGCATGATTTCACAATTTTGGCAATATATAATATCTTCTTATGCAAAACTTCGTCTATGAAAAATTATATACGGACTGTGTTTCATATATTTATCTAGTATTAGCAAAATCAAAATGTAAACGAAATTTATCTTACAGAAATCTATATACCATTCCACTTGTATAATAATATATCATTTACAGTATTTATATCTTTAATGATAATGAATAATAATGTTTGAAAAATATAATAGATATGCACATTATATATCAGATAGAAAAGATCTGTAAATTATTAAATAAAAAAATTTAATTTATAGCTTGTTTCAACTAATATAAAATATATTGCACAGTGATAGTGAACTTTTTGAAGATTTGTCATAGACCGCATATTTACATATTTTTGTTACATATATTAATGAACAGTCTAATATCTTGTAAAATAAATTATAAATGTCTTGTTGAAATTTACAATTTCCAAAAAAAAAAAAAAAAGTTGTTAGTAATCTATAAAGTATTTAGCATAAAATGTTGTTTATTTGTACAATTTTCTTTGTCATAAATGACTTTTATTTTATTAGAAAAATGTAAAATATATATATGTATATATAATAATAAAGTCATTAAATTGTAATATTATGAAATACATGCAGGAACATGAACTCCATGTATTACCATAAATACCATTGAAAATGGTGGTAGAATAATTATTTGGGTAGGATTCATAATTATAGGATGGAAAGGCGGTAATTTACCATCATTTTGAAGTTTCAATATTTCTCCATTCATTCTTATGTTTCTATAAATAAATAATAAATAATTAATAACATATTATTAATATAATTTGAACTAGCAACTATTGTACCTCTTTCTATACTATAGTATATATATGTATATATATATATATATTGTAAAAATATTTAATTTTTATTTTTAATTTAATTACCATACGTTATTGTTAAAATTTAGTATTTGTATAAAGAGCATATAATAAATATATTTAATACAGTCGAACCTCGGTAACTTGAATCTCAAGGGAAGAGCTAAAATTATGAAAAAGTTTCATTTTATCAAAAATTTTCGATTAAGAAAAGTTTAACAAACGAAAACGTTCAGCTTACAAAGATTTTCTTGTAGATAGGTTTATATTTTTATTTTAATTATAAAGACTCGAAGAAAAATAAACTCAATGTTTAGAAATCAATTAAGTTCTTATTAAACTTGCGGGGGTCTTGTGTGAAAGCGGAGCGAAAAGAGATAAAGAAAATTCTAGTATTATAGAAATATTCGAGTTATAGAGGATCGATTGTATTATTATTAAACCATATCTAAAGAACAAATATAGAGAATTTGATATTTTTTAAAATTAAGATAATATATCTTGCATGCATACCTTGAGGTCAGGTGATCAGATGTTAAACTATATAGAAAAATTTTTATGTTTTTATTTAGCCTATGAAAGATCCCTTGAATTATGATCTTTGCAGAAGATTTATCTAGATTCATTCCGTATATAGTAATAGCGGGAACACGATTTATCAAAGATGCTTTTGGTGTACAATGTGCATAAATCCTAATATACTCAGAAGATTTTGGAGATAATATGTTTAATACTTTCTCAGATACAAATTGTTTGTATATCACACTAATCCACCAATCTGGATTTGGTAAAAGATCTGGTCCAATCATAGCATAATATCCACCAAATAAGGATTGTCTTATAACGACATTTATACCCGCTTTAGCACTGTATCCTAATTTATCTAACCACAAAAATCCTGCAATATATCTATCCGATAAACCTGGAGCTCCTCCGCCATATGCTGAACTAGTCTCAGCTGTAAATTATTTTATTTATTATTTATTATATCTCATTTGGTATCAAGATATATTAAATATTTTAATACAACATACACAACCACATAGAAATGGATTTTCTTGATTTTTTAATAGTTTTTAACATGCTATCAATTTGCATTGGCAAAAAATAGAATGTTGAAGGATTTATAAAATCGTTAACTTGAGCTTCATGTCCATTCAAATAATATTGATGCCAAGTAACATAATTAATACTATCTTTATCCTTTTCCAAAAATATTTCTGCATAAGATTGACCTTTATTGGAATCTCCAATATGATTTACTTCTGGTCCAACAAGAAAGCTTTTTTGGTAACCTACTTTATTTAATAGATTACGTAGTTGATAATAATCTTTTGCAAGTTGTTCTGCCGTTATCGTTCTATTAAATACATGATGAAATGAATTTGGTTCTGCAATTTATAAATACAATAGATCCGTTCGATTATACATTTTTGTTTTATATAAAAAAGAATATAAAAATTTATATTAATATCACCATTTCCTAATTGCCAATCTAGATTCATTTTCGATCCTTTTGCAAATAAAATAATATCTTGAGCATTAGTATCATCCCAGGTACCATTTGGATATCTAATTAACACATTCAAATCAAAAAGCATCCTTAATCGGGATTGTATCGTAAATTTGTATAACGATTCAAAATCCATATTAGTAATAGTAAAGTTACTAATATCTTGATCATCAAAGGGACTTATTATTCGTGCAGATGTTGTATGAGTCTGAATTAATTGGGAATATATTTAAATTTTAATACATTTAAATATAAATAAATTGCGTGCGCGTACGCCTGTGTATGTGTATGTGTGTGTGCGTGTATATATATACGTTTATACATTGTGTAATTTGAATGTAATTTATGTAAAAAATAAAAATAAATAAATAAATGAATAAAACAAACCTGATTAAAAAATAAGCAATCGGCCGATGTTCCTCCAATCCTAATAAATGCAGGATTTAAATGTCGCGCCAAATTAATAAATCTTTCGTCCGCGATTGGAAGTTTTTCCATGTTCCTCAGTAGGGATGTATCGAGTCCAAAAGATAAAAATTTTTTAGATGTTCGCGTAAGTATTTCATTCGTATGAAGATAAAATATAGATACTTTGCCCTTATCATACTGATTGAAATTCCAAAATGAAAATACTATTAAAGCCGAACAAAAGCCAAGTACAATAACGTTAAGGACGGTCCGTGTTGTTATTGTCGTTGTGCCTATAATCATTAATTACAAGTTATCTCCATTTAATGATATTATTTATAAATTATATAATAAATATAATATTCTTTGTAAATAAAGTCCAAAAATTTATTGCAAATGTTAAAATTTCATCCTCTTTATCTTCAATAAAATGTAATACATTGTAAAATTAGTATTAATAATAAAGTTAATAATAAAGTAACATAATTGTTAATTAAAATAATAAAAAGCTATATTTTATAAATCATTTATATATATATATATATATATATATATATATATATATATATAAAAGAATAGTATGAAATTTGAAGTTAGAAATAATGACTTTTTAAGTAAAAATATTTATTAATATAAAGCTTACTTTGATGGGTGCGTATGTCATTTAAATTTTGATATTGATTTTTATTCCAATCGTTACTCGCAAAGTAATTCATTGCCATAGTCATGCTTAGAATAATTGTTAATTGTATTAGATATTAAAACTTTATATCGGTAAAAATAGACTTGCAGTTACATTAACTGTTAACGATGAATGGTACGAAACGATCACAGCGCCATCATTTTTTTCGACCGCGATTGTTTAAAATATGATTAATTTTTTTTTTGTTCTAGAATTAAATTAATTATTCATTTTTATCCTTCGAGATAGTAACATTATGTTCTTGTTTTATGTAATGAACTTTTTCATTTCTTGCTTTTAACTTTCCTGAAATATACAATTTTTTATTTATATAAATCAAAATATATTAATAAATTGTAATTGAATTTTTAATTATTATATATTATTAATAATCTATAAGGAAAGAGAAAAGAAAAAAAAAATAAAGATGCTTTGAATTTTTCTTATCTAATTGTAAGTTGTTAATAAAATATTAAAGACTTTGTCATTAAAGATCAACTTTTATATATGTTTTATTACGATTTCGATAAGCTAAACTGTATCTACGCTTTTGTCTTCCAACTAATTCATGCTTTGATTCTGTATTACTTAATTCATCTTCTGCCCAAAATTGTAAGTCTGTATCATCTGATATACGAGGTGTAGGTACTGAAGGCTTTAAATTATATATATATATATGTATATATATATTTACAATATTTATTGTTTCATTCATAATTTTTGTCTTGTATTTATTTTCTTCTTAACTTACAGCTTCTCCAGAAGTACACAAGTATTCTTTATTTTTAAGATTTAATTGCGACATTAATAGAATTGTTTTTCTTACAAGAGACAGATAATTAGTATAACCTTTGTAATCTTTAAAATGATATATCATATTTTTTTTATCCATACAGGTATAACGACCCATTATTTAAAGCAATTTTGGCTATACATTTTATTTTTATCGTATATTAATTATTTGTACTTGTCATGTTTCAATATACTAATGAATTTACAACTTATGCACACATATTTCTTATTGACATATATAAAAAAAAAAAAAAAAAAAAAAAGAAAAAATGTAGGAGCTATTTACTTCTTTCTTTTTTTTTTTGTTTTTGTTTTAGTAGTTAATTTTATATTTTTAAATAAGATTGAAAAGAATCTATATATATATATAGATATATATATATATATATATAGATTATCTATCTATATATATATATATGTAATAATATATTTAAATTGAAATACTGAACTAATATATATTTCATGATAATATCTTTTATAAACTTCCGAATTTATATCTAACTTATGTTTTAAATAGTAATGTAAAGAATTTCTATGATACAAAAAATAATATAATCTTTTTCTAATAAAAATAAGATTAATTCTTTTCCTTAAGCCTAATCATTTTCTGATTTTCTGCGCTTTTTAGAGCGAGGACTATCAGTGTCATGTGGACTTGGAGTAATATGACTTCTTTTCCTTTTTACACTACTTTCACTAGCTTCGCTACTGCTACTTGCTGCAGTTCTTGTTTCTCTACGAAACGTTCCCTCTCCTGTTACTTGAACTAAAATCTAAAAAATAATATTCATAGAACATTATTGATACAGCGTTTAATATAATTTAAATATATTTAATAGTAATTTTTACGTTATTCTTTATATTTACCTGCATGTGTTGTAAACATTCTTCTTGCATAGAAACTGCCATTTTATATATAAAGGTATCATGTTTGTTATACATAATGGCATTTTGAAACATAAGCATAACATCTCGTTGAAAATGTGTAGTTGATCTGATTGTCCCATTGTCTATATTCTTTTTTATGGTTGAGAGATCCATAGGTCGAAAAATAACAGAATGATATCCAGGTGCTTGATCTTCCGTAATAGGCCTTAAGAATACAGACGCATATTTATGTGTAGCTAATCGATTATAAACCAACATAACTGCTTTCTTCCATGCTCTGTAATCAGCACCTTCTCCTGTGCTTTCATTTTCTGTTTCACTATCTACAGCAATAGTTTGTTTTTTTGAATATGTTTTCATAGCACGCCCACCACTTAATTTGCTTAAAGAAGATTCTTCTTCATCTAATTCTGCAGTTTCTTCTCCTGCACTGATAATGGACTCTGTAGTAATTTCTTTTTTTATAGTTGGTTCAGTTTCTATACATTTTTTATTAACGTCTTTTTCTTCTTTTATTTGGAGCTCTTCCTTTATTAGAACCTTTTCTTCAATAAAAGAATCCGTAATTGGTACAGTCTCTTCTAATTTTATTTCTTCTTTTATAATTAGAGACGCATTTTCTGTCTGTTTTGTGTCAAACACATTTTCTGTATTAATAGATTCCATTCTTGTATGAATAACCTCTTCTGATGTAATGTCTTGACATGATTCTACAGCTATAGTCGATTCTTCTATTTCTTCTTCTTTTATTTCAATACCAGGTAAAGTTGAACTGACCGTATCTTCTGAAAAATCTTTTGTATCTTCTTTTTTATATTCATCTGTATAAATTTCTAAAGTGTCTTCTGTAGTTACGTCTTGTGATTTTAAAGATAATTCATCAGCTACTTCAATAATAGTTTTTTCTTTTATTAAAATAATTGGTTCCTCTTTATATGATTCTAATGATTCTGTACTTTCTATCGTATTCTCAATAACTTGTTCTTCTGTTATTTTTTTCTTATTTTCTATGCTATGAGAGCTCTCATCATCTTCTAAAATCAAACTAATATCTTGTGACTTTTCTGTGTCTTCGGTACTCGGGACATCATTTGTTACTTCCGAGGAAACACTAGCAGCTTCGGCAGATGGCACATCCTGCTGTTCCCCAGTGATTTTTGCAAGGTGCAATTCTAATTGATCTAATTCCAAACATTCTTTATTTTCTATTTCTTCAGAAGATTCCTTTTGTTCTTTTGTATTATCACAGGATTCTTCTTTCTCAGATATAACCATTTCTTCTTCTTCTACTTCATCTATTTCTTCTTCAATAGTACCTTCACCACTTTCTTTTACATCAGGTGTCTTTGAATCACTTTCTTCTGTTTCTACATTTGATACCGAATCTAAAATATCAAGATCTTCAATAATCTGTTTTTCCTCTACCGTTGTATTCGTTTTATTATTATCTTCAACATTATTTTCTACTTCTGAAGTAACTTCTTCATTTGGAATTACTCTTTCATCATAAGTATTTGCTTCTGATTTCTCTTCTTCTTGGGAATTAGACACAGTTTCTGATATTTCTGCAATAATAACTTTTGATTCTGATGATTCTATGGCAACTGTTCCTATAATCTCAGCAATATTAGAAGTACTAGAATCTATTTCTTCAATAGCCATTTCTTCGCTATGTGGAGAATCAGAGAGTGAAACAGCTTCATCAACATCTCTAGGCTCTGAACGTTCCTGTATCTGTGTAATGTCCTGAGATTGAGGAATAGTAAGACTATTAATTACTGTATTTGTATTAACAGAGTCTAAAGTTTGTGGACTGCCTGTTATTTCTTCTTTTATTAATTCTTCTATATCTCCAATAATTTCATTTATTTCATCCTTGTCTATCACATCTGACATTATATCTTTTCTAATTACATCGTCTATGTGATCTATTATTTGTACCATACTTTCTGATACTGGTATATTTGTTGTGGTAGGGATCGTAAGTGTCGCAGTTGGTACAGTTACTTCATTTTGAATGGATGTTTGAGAAACTGGATTTTGGATATTATGAACTTCTGTAGAAATATTTTGTTGCGATACTATGGTTGAAGGTATCTGTAAATTTGGTAATGGACCTCTTTGAGGATTTGTAGGCATTTCTAGCAACATTGAAAGAGTCGGTGCGCCAACTGATGGTCTTTCAGGAATAACATTTGTTATTTGAGTTGGTACCAATTGATGCATAGAAGATACACTTTGCGTCATTTGTGAATTTGGTATTTTAGGACTAGATCCAAGAAGACTGGTAATAGTAGGAGAACTTATTTGTGCAGTTGATGTTGATGTTTGTATCTGAGTTGTTGGACTAGGAGACTTTAATAGACTTGTTAATAATGGAGAACGACCACCTCTTCCTTTCTTTTCATCATCTTCCGTTGAAATATCAGATGATTCTGGTAATTCTGCAGATGTTTCTATTGCTTTACGTTGATTTCTAACAGAGACATTTTGTGAAACCATTATTTCTTGCTTTTGTTGTCGTTTTACAAGCCAAGCAGAATGCGCTCTAGCTTTTTGTTCTTGATCACGTTCCTCTTGCTCGATAGTATGCCACATTTTTTGTAATTTTTCTTCTGTTATAGAGCCTGATTTTAATAGGTTTATTTCTGTTTTAAGCTGTTGATATTCATCTCTTTGAAAAGCTAATATTTGGCCTAATTCTGCTATTCTTTCTTGCGTTAATCTTCTAACAATAGATTCTCCCGTAGTTTCTCCACTTTCTCTTTTTTTCCTTTTTGGAGTGTCTGCATTTTCTAAAAGATATGCATATTGTATCGCACAAGACTTTTGAGAAAACCAATCAGGTGGTCGTAATGCTTCCTTTTCTGCAAAAGGTTTTAAAGAACGTGATACACTCATCCAGTTTTGATCTCCAGATTTTAATACACTTGATGCTAAACACAGTTGTTCGCGAGTACTCCATGTATCGCATGATATGCGTTTAAATTTCAGTCCTGAAAATTTACGTTAATAATAAATCATATTTTCTTATAAAAGATTTATATAGAAAAATCTTAGGTTAGGAAATATAATAACAATTTAATTTTTATATTAATAAGTTAATAAGTAATAGTAACATTTAACACAAATTTTTCATTTAATAGTATTTCATTTAAATAACTCCATATAAAAAGATTAAATGTTATATTATTGTAAAAATATCAAACATTTATTATTACATTAAAATGTTAACCTTAAAATAGTAATCTTTATTTTCTACGCGATTAAAGATTTGTCATATAAACTTACTATCTTGTACCGACGTCATTTTGTTTAAATAAAATATTGTATCATTAGTTTGTTTGTAATTATTAATTATTTTGATTACATTTAAATAAAACAATTAAAGCATTTCATTTCATTATAACTCTAGAGTCACCGTTATGTTATTAAAACTTAGTCATTGAACTAAAATAATGGAACGCACGGAATTGGAAAGTGTTCGTAAATATATCAGTATTTTAACAATTTGAAGAATAATTCTAAGTTATATTATGTTTAATAATAAACAGTATGTTTTCGAGAAGAATATTATGTTTTTATACGTTTTTTTTGGAAGTCCATTTAAAATTCCATGGAATGTTTAGTATAATACATTATGAATATGATCAAAATAAGATCACAACTGGAAACGTTTAATATGGAAGCTTAATCGAAGTTTCCAATGCAGTCCAATTGAATTACTTAAGCGCTTGAAAATAGGAATACGTGGAATTGAACTGTGATGGTTAAAGCAAAAGAAACTGTCAAAGTATGTTGTGGTCATATATGTCAATATTAAATTGTTCGCGATCAAGTTTAGTTTCTTAAAAATATAATAAAACGCTAATGAATATACGTGGAGCATGTAAAATGAAAGAAATAATAACACGCACAGTATAGTTACTATATAAATCATCACGAATTTATCGTGTTACTGACTGCATTACTGTGTATTACGTGTCTTGTTATAGATTTAATATTACTATTTTATTCAAATACATAAAAATGAATAATCGAAGGCGCACAAATAATTTCACGTATGTTAGTTCATGTGTGAAATATATGATATTTACTCTAAACTTTGTATTCTGGGTAAGTGAACGTTATTATATCCTTAATCAGAGTATTTTATTAGATTGATATATAAAAATGATACCATATGTAGAATTGAATATGAATTTTATATTTTGATTACACAGTTATTTGGTGGTCTTTTAATTGGAGTGGGTCTGTATGCCTTTGTTGATAAATGGCAAGCAACTGGTTCTGTAAGAGTGGAAAATGTATATGATGTAATATTGAATATATCACTAGTAATGGTAATAGCTGGAGGAGTTGTGTTTGTTGTCAGTTTTGCAGGATGTGTCGGTGCGCTTCGTGAAAATACCTGCCTACTTAAATTTGTTAGTATTATGCAAAATTAATTTATATTAGATCCTATCATATATTCTGTCTTATATGAAAATATTACAGTATTCGTTATGCCTGTTGGTTTTTTTCCTCCTTGAAATGGGTGTTGCAATAGTTGGTTTTGTATTTCCACATACGTTACAATCTTTATTGGAAGAATCTTTTACTGAAAAAATTATTCAAACGTACAGAGAAGATCCAGATTTACAGAATTTCATTGATTTTGGACAACAAGAGGTTAATTATTTATCTTAATGTCATTTGAAATAAAAATAATAAAAACTTTTAATCACATCTATTTTTCCTTTTTATAGTTCAAATGCTGCGGTTTAAGTCAAGCTGGTTATATGGATTGGGGCAAAAATGAATATTTTAATTGTTCCAGTCCTAGTGTTGAACATTGTGGTGTACCATTTTCTTGCTGCATAAATGCTACAGATATTAGTGTAATTTTTTTCTAATTTCATCAATGAAAAATTATATTTAAAACATATTTATATATATTCAATATTATTATTTGCAGAGCGGACTCGTAAATATAATGTGCGGATACAAAGACAAAGTCTTAACTCTTCCTGTATCTGAAGCAAGTAAAAAAGTCTGGACCAGTGGTTGTATCGAAATTGTTCGTAATTGGGCAGAACGCAATTTATATACGATAGCAGGCATTGCCCTGGGCATAGCTCTTAGTCAGTTATTTGTTATTTATCTAGCTAAGACATTAGAAGGTCAAATTGAGTTACAAAGGTCTCGTTGGCATTCCTGAGCTTGACTTCAGGCCACCTACCGCTATTCTATTCATTCTCCAGCAAGCAGGCAGGTGGCCAGCAATCATACGCAAAGTCAGAATGCTAAAGCAAACGTGAATGCTCGAATGGCATTGCTTGTTCTATTTGCAATCTCATTATACATACTGTGCATTTTATCTCTGATTAGATTCATTCTTTACTATTTTCATTTGTACTTAGGTAAAAAAAAATTTTTTACTTAATATCATGAGAGAGAAATTTGCATTCTTTTTATAATTTTTTTACTTCCATCATACTTATTATTATCTTTAAATACATTCATTTTTTAGCTTAGAAACACTTGGCCATTGTATCCAAATAGACTTTAGTCCTCTTTTTTAATACTAAATTGATATTTTAATACTAAGTGTATAAACTTCCGAGATATTTACATATCTATATACTTTTTTCTTTAGTATTAAGTCTGGTCTATATACGCAGACCACATCTTGATGTGTTCAAAGAAACTAAATGAGATTTATGTTATGACACATTTGTGTTTATCCAAGTTGGATAGAATCTTTATCTTAACTCAAATTTCTTGAAAACAATTTTTTATAATATTTTAGATGTGATCTTTGACAAATATGTAAGATGAAATGATGAAAATATTTTTTACATAGATAGCCATTTTTTTTTTTTTTTTAGATAATATTATTTCGTTTATAAAAAATTAAAGACAAATAACTAAGAGATAAATAATTTAATTTAACACCGTTTGTATTAATATATTATACATCTATTATACAGATATTTACTTGAAATATTTTTATGTCTAACAGCAGAATATGCACATTGCTTAAGTTACTAATTCATTAATTTTTTTAATATTTGTAATGTTATGATATAAGCATCATCAGTTAGATTGAGAAGATATATTCTTTAACTTGTTAATTTATATGTTCTTTTTTAATATGGTGCACATTAATTACACCTATGAGCAGAAGAACATCCAGTGCCAAAATCAGAATATTGTCTTACATTTTTCTTTAAAACAAATCTGACAATAATCTGGTATGAATGATTTGTTTATCCAATAGGTATAAAATAAATTTACTGTGTCTTTTTATCAACAATAAATGTAAAACTGATATATAAAACCTTCTAGTTTGTAATAAACAAATATTATTCTAATATAACATCCTTGCCATCATCAACATGGTATAATTATTTATAAAAGGTTTATAATATACTCAAAAAAAATGATAATTTTTAATACATTTATTTATAGAGGGTAAGATCTACAGATGCGTTATCAGAATATTCTAAAATAATGCATTGCCCATCAATAAGTGAAGAACTTTCAAATAGATCTATTAAAGGAGTATCCATTTTATTACATATGGATGCACCAGTATTATGATTGAATAAATGCAATTTATTTGTAATTGATGTGTTATTGTTGTTAGGAATTTTAAATATGTCAGCCGTTGAATCTATGATTTTACCAATGGTCCAATGTTTATTCATGTAAATACCTTTTGGGGCGCTTGTAACTTTATTTGAAACGGTTATCGGTGGATACACAAGAAAATAACAGCGTTCATTCATCGGCACATTTTTAGGGCCTACAGCAACACTTTTCACACGCATCAATTGTACCTGATAACAATGAGAAAGTTTTATATATATATATATATATATATATATATATATATATATATATAAATTATAATTATTTCAAATTGTTGGAATAATTAAAATTAATAGATAAATGTTTTTACATACTTTGTTAGCCATAGCAGTATTTTTTGACTTTTTTAAAGAATCAGAAACTTCTTGATCTACTATTGCTTTAGCTTGGGCAAATTGTCTCTTAGGTATTTGCCATTTCTTAAGTTTTTTTAATGTCTCATCGTCGTTAGTTTCAAAACAACCATGATATCTGTGCTTTAAGCAAAAATGAATCTTACATTTATAGCATAACATTTCGACAGGTGACGTTTCTTTACAATCTTGTTTAGAACAAGTAAAATTTGAAGATGTCTCTTTCGACGATATAACATCGGACAAAGATTTAGAACATTTATGCGATTCTGCATTAAAATGATTTTTACAAAATGTCAAATCACAATGATTACACTTAAATGGAAGAAAATCTAATACTTTACAATCGTCCAATGCACAACGTTCTCCAGTATTAGGAAATTCCATCTTTCTTTATTTTCATATAATAATTTTGTTTCACTATTACTTTTTAATAGATATTATCTTTTAATAATATTTTAACGCAATTTAATTATGTGAAGGTGTTGGTGAATGCAAATGATTTTCACTTAATGTACCCAATGCCAGGTTATTCCACTTTTGCTCTAACTCTTTTAACGTCATATGTGAATCACCATTGTCACTTTCAGGATCTGGTAGTTCTGCTACAGGTACTAAAATATCGTCGATAGGTAATTTTTCTTTACGCCAAGCTTCGTCTATTAAATCTAATAATCTACCATCACCGCATACTTGGCTGTCCATTCCGTTATATTATTAAATAGTTTCAATTATGATTTTTCAACTTTAAACTCATTAAAATATAAAATATTTATTTTATCGAAAATCGTGATATTAACTTAAAGAACCACGCAATACCACGCAAGACCGTTTTATTATTTAATATAGGTTATTAAAAAAAAAAAAATCTAAATTCAATGTTCATATAAAAACATAAGATTTTAGTAAAAGTTACATTTCGATCGTCGTCGACAGTTGTCGCTAGTATCGCATTTAAATATCCCGCGTATTTGAATTTTTAATTTTCATATCGAATAAGATATTGAAAAAAAAATTGAAAATTTTATTCATTTTAAACATATTCACATTTACCCGTTTTTAATATAAAATATCGTCAAAAGCTTATATATTTTTAATTTTGAAATATTCTTAATTTATAGGTGTATTTCTTTTAATAAATTCCAAATAAATTCAAAATAAATTATTTTTATTTACAAAAAAAAAAAAAATATATATATATATTTTATGATTGAACGTGATCTAATCTGAACGATTTTCGAGTTCGTCGTTTTCAGATCTTCGGGGCGTTCTAAGAATGGCGATGAGAATCAAGTCACGCTTTCCAAATATGGAAAGGATGAGATTAACCCACTCTCATCGGATGATCGGTTTATTTTGTCCTCCTCCTAAAATTCGTAATAAGGAGATTGTCGAAGATATACATATGTATAGAACGTGAAAGTTATCGAAGGTGAACAAGTTTGGTTAATGATATCTTTATATATATTAGTCTCTTATCTATAAATAAGTAATCGTTCAATGATCTAATAAAAAACAATGGACCTCTACTATAATATATGTATATATATACATATATATATATATATATATATATATATATATATATATATATATATATATATATATATATATAGATCCATATTAGGAGGAAAAACATAATAGTCAATAATAATTATGAATTATTTATCAAGGATAAGAAAAGTAAATCTTTTCAAGGTGATCGTTAAAAAGAAAAAAAAATCGAATTGACGATTCCTGCTTAGAGTCTAGTGATATATAACTCAATGATATAACGGTATTATGTATATATATATATAACGATCTTAGAAGTCGCAGATTTGTGGTTGTTAAAGATAGGTGTGTACTCAACAGTATTTGATCACCCGTTGGACGAACAAAACGCTCGAACGCATTCTCAGTCGACGAAGGAACGTTCTCTCGCGTGGTTCCTATCTACAGGTGTGCGAGTGATCATCTCCCTTAGAGAGACGAGAGTGTAGCACATCTAAGTATGGGTAAGTAATAATATTCGATCATTCATTCATTCATTCATTTAATTAATTAAATTGACGAATAAAAATATGTTGTACCTTGATTCATCGATTCCGTTACATTACCTATCGTTTTTTTTTTCTTTTCTTTTTAATCTTTAAATTTTCATTCTTACCGTCAAAAAATCCCCATAGGAAATATTTAGACTTGAAACAATGAGCTTGATCCAAGAGTATAAATCATGGGTATTTCTTAATCCAACGCATCGAGAAGAGAAAGTTCGAGAGGTTCTCGATCGTATATATATAATTTTTTTTTCTTTTTTTTTTTTTTTATTTTCTTTTGTGTTTCTCATTTTTATGAGAAGATTCGCCATTTTTTTTTCTTACGTGACTCACTTACCATACCTTTATTATAATCAAATCGATGATTGAGTTTTCGATCCTCAGATATAGGATTTTGATTGACTAACGTTGTTTTTTTTTACCGTTATACACGTATAAGATTGAATGAGATTTAATGTTTGAGTTATTTCTTTCAGTGAGTCATTATACTCACTGAAAGTATTTCTTAAATTATGCAGATATATATATATATATATATTTTTTTCCCCCAAAGTATATATCTAAACTTTGTTGTATTTATATAAAAAAAATTTTTAAAGTATAAAAGTATAAAAGTATAAATTATAAAAGTATTTTGCATTATTTCAAAAGCATCGAATTGATGATAACATAAATATAGAATATTAAAATTGAACAAATATAAAGTAAATTAAATTATTATATACACATGCGTACATACATTTTTTTTATTTATTTCTTTCTTCCAGATATATGTCTACGCTTTGATATGTTTATGCAAAAAAAAAAAAAAAAAAAAAATTTAGTTTAATTGATCTAAGGCGTTATAAAAATATTTTACATTGTTCTAAAAACATTCAATTGACGATTAAATATAAAATATTAAAATTGAACCAATATAAACTAATTTATATTATTGTATTATATAAAAAAAAAAAATATATATATATATATATATATATATGTATATGTAGAATAAACGTAACATATGTTTTGGTTCAGCGTGTTCGTCTTAAAAAAGAAAAAAAAAAAGAAAAAAAAGAAAAAAAAAATAAATAAAAAAAAAGAAAAAAAAAAAGAAAAAGAAAATAAAAAAAATCTACTTGATTAGATATTAAAAAGAAAAAAAAATCGTGAATCGTCGAATTTGATATAGATCAAGAGAACATTATTGTATCGTCGTAATCGTTGATAATTCACGTGAGTTTGTAGAGCTACGTACATATATAGGGTCAGTAGCTGCAATTACATTGCAGTTATCATATTAACTCCGTAGTCCTCGCTCGCAATCTTTCTGATTAGACCTCGTCCTAAACTCAAATGGAGAATGAGTCTAAGGCCAGTGCATACATACTTACATCCTCCTATGGTTTCATCTCCCCACGAAGAGAGGATGATGGTACATTGGAATCTTTCAATGTTGAAAGATATCATACGTTCAACGTTAAAAAATTCATTTTTATATCATGACATATATATATTATATAATTTGTGTATATATATATATATAAATTAAATTTTTGTACTGAGATGAGATACAAAAATGATTAAAAGCTTGTTCATGCATGATAAATATAATGAAAGGACAAATTTCAAACGCATTTCGATTTATTATATTTTGTCAATTTTCAACAGCGATAATAGTTAGATCATTTTGCGCAATGTCGAATGTAAACCAATACAAAATTGAATAGATATCCTTTCGCCATATTTTTTTTTTACACACACACACACACACACACACACACACATACATATCGAGTTACGTTTCCTTTCGTTCCATTTACCTTCGTTTTCTTTTTCATTCTTTTATTTGTTTTTGTTTCTTTTTTTTTTCTTTATTTATTTATTTTTTTTTCTTTTTTTCTTTTTTTTTTTTTAGGTGTCACTCACGCCAGCAGTCTATTCGTCGTGGTCGCTGTAAGTGAAACGTTTAATTAAAATGTCACTTAAGATATTTTCTTAACTTTCTTTGTAGTATCGTAATGTTTAATTTAAATTTATCTGATATGTCAAAAATTAAAGTTAAACATTATGATCTCATTGTTAAATGATTCGTCGATTAAAAACTAAGACGAAAGTTATTATATATTCTGGTTCTTTTTTTATTTTTTTTTTAATTGTAATCTTTTTATTTATTTATTTATTTATTTATTTATTTATTTTTTTTTTTAATTATTATTATTAGGTATTTTTAATAACAGTGGAGGGAGGCGATATAATACGCAAGAGTATTGTTTTCGACAAGAACACGCCGGACGTGTTTTATTGTCCTCAGCACAAGCCAACGGGATTTGAAAAAATGATTGTTAAAGCTAAACCTTTATGGAGGCTTTGTCAATTCGAAGGTAAACCCATTCCGGAAGATTATAAAAGTGACTGTTACAATGACGTAGATGAATCGGAGTACGCTTGTAAGGAAAAATACAGAATTATGGTGAGTGATATCATAATAATAATAATAGTAATAATAATAATAATTATTATTAAAATATAATTAATAATTATTATTATTAATACTATTATAATAATAATAATAACAATAACAATAATAATAATAATAATAATAATAATAATAATAATAATAATAATAATAGTAATAATTATTATTATTAGTATTATTATTATAGAAAGTTTCGTTAACATGAAAATATTGAAATCGTTATGATCATAAGAATTAAAAACATATTACACTTGTCTATTGTACAATAACAAGTATTAATTCATGCGAATCGGTCGAAGTGATGAGGAAGTTCTTGTATAAGCATATAATTACGAATTAGTATATTATTTGATAAAGCCATTTTTTCCACCACTCCCCCTTCACAATTTTTACCGTTACTCTAGTCTCGTATAGGGTGTTATATAAAATGCACGATAGAGAAAGAAAGAAAGAGAGAGAGAGAGAGAGAGAGTGAGAGTGAGAGAGACAAAGGAAGAAGGGGGGGAAGAGAGAGAGAGAGAGAGAGAAAGAAAGAGAAACGTAGCTCTTGGAAAGAAGTAATTATTTTCTTTCTTTCTTTTTTTCCCTTCCTTTTTATCTTTCCAACGTATATTTACAACGAACAATATCGTAGATTCTTCTCTTCATTTTTTTTTTATTTTTTTTTTTTTTAATTTTCAGTATATTATTTTTCTTTTTTTAACCCGATATTTTTTTTACACTTCATAACTTTTTTCCAGACAAAAAAAAAGAAAGAAAAAAGAAAGAAAGATCCCTCTTTTGAATAATCGTCAATGAAGCTACATTCTTCGAAGTAACGATTAATTTTCAATTGTTTGCAAATGCCCTGACACATCGTATCATGCTACATGCTCTACATTCCGAATCATGCGAATTCATCGTAACACACCACGTGTAACCTTTTGGTGTCGGTTCTTTTTTTTTTCTTACAGAAACGAATCAAAAATGCAGAGGGAGACGCAAAACCCATTGACAACGACTACATCGAGAAATAGATGAAAATGACGATGCTGCACGGCCAATCCACGCGCAAATCCATAAACACTATATAAAAGAAAAAAAAAAGAAAAAAAAAAAAAAGAAAACAAAAAAGATACAAAACAACCCCCAAATTTATATCTTACTAATGCTCGGGCTGCGCTGTCGCAGGGCTCAATATGTGTACAGTAATATTGACTAGGAGGTGGCAGAAACACATATAACGTATTTTCACCTAATCATTCAATGGCCCGCTTCGCTTTTATTCTTGTTCTTTTTTTTTTTATATATATATAAATATATATATATATATATTTTTTTTTTGTTTCTTTTTCTCCCATTACAAATTACGATGTACTTGTAGGTATTGACAAAATGTAATGTATTAACGATCAGTCAAAAAAACAAATTTAAGAGAAAAGAAATTTAAGTTGAAAACATGAAAGAACATATACGCTTGTAATATATAAGTATGTTTTATATATATATATATATATATATATATATATACATATATATAAAAATAGAAAGTAACATTTGTGTAATTTATATTATAAAAAGAGACGATATCTTTTACAAATACAATAATACGATTCTTACAATCCGAGACTTGGATATAAACATTTAATATATTATTTATCAAGTTTTTATATCATTCTTTTTAAAACTGTACGAAGAATGACAGTGTATCCTATTCCTAATAATCCGATTAGTTTGTATTATTGAAACAAAAGTAAAGAAAGAAAAAAGAAAAAAAAGGGAAAAACTTGTACCTTTTACAATATTAATAATAAAACTAACACTGATAGAGAGCTTGGCAGTTAATTATTAACTCTAAGACCTATGGTATGGTTTTAGCCGCCTAACGCTGCTTAATATTTCAGTCATAGAAAAAAAAGATGATAATTATGAAAATTCTTCACAAAGAACTGTAATATTGTAATAATAATGATAGTTTCTTAACAAATTCATGTATATATAATATTTGAATTGTCTTCGGGATATTCTTTTTTTTTTTATAAATAATATTACTTTCTTACAAAAAAAAAAGAAAAAAAAAAAAAAAACAAAAATAACATACGAAAAAAAAAAGATCTAAAAACATTAAACCACTAGCCACTACGATCTTGTTTTTACTGTATAAAAATAAACGACTTAATGACACTTTTGTAAATACATATATAATTAAATCTTTTCTTGCATTTATTATTCCATTTATAAATGCAATATGTTAATATACATGCATACATATTGAAATTATAATACGCAACGATACAGAAACTACGGGATTTTTTCAAGAGTCTATTTCTACAACGTCCGGTACGTAGCCATTTTAGTTTAGTTAATTATACGTAAATAAAATTTTTTCTTGAACGATAAGTGTGAGAGAGAGAGAGAGAGAGAGAGAGAGAAAAGTTTGTTAATTTTTATAAATTTGCAAAACAATATATTTATAATTTTAAGTGTTAATATAATTCGTAAATTTTCCTTGTTTTAGATGAGACTCCATCCACCGGGAAGCAATACGCCATATAACGGGACGCGTCTTTCGAAATTTCTTACCGTCGATAAAGATGAATATGTAAAAAAGAACCAAGTATAATTTTATTCTATTATTTATTTCTTTGAGACTTACATTTAAAGGAAGAATATATTATTGTATTATGTTAAAAAAAGAAAAAGATTAATATATCAATAATAATATATCGGTATCGCTTAATTATATACATGGTAAAAAACTATATACAAGTATTATATCTGTTACATTGTTCAATTTGTACACATATAGGTATTTTAAAATTGTTGAGATCTATTAACAAATATTCATAATTCAAATTGCATGCAATTAATTAATTACTTTTTTTTTTCTTCAATGATAAAAGAAAAATGTTTATTATGTTAATTATTGTTCAACAATAATTAAATAAAATAGAATTTCTTCTGTAATGAAAAATATTTTTTATACATAGTATCGTGTATTTATATAGATGTAGTAAAAAATTTAGTAGACATTCAAATCAAATTATTTACGAAATTAAAACTTCATTATGACTTGTGTCATATATATTTCAATGTTTTTAAATTAATTAAAAATTAATTTATAACTTTATTTCTTAAATTAATTATGAAAACTGTACAAAGAGATTTTTCATAAATAGATATTTTTACAATACATCAATATTCTTTTAATATTTATCTAATAATACGTAAAGAACAAATAACAGATTCAAACAGAAGTACATTTATTTATCTTACTGATATAGAAATATATGGATATTTCGTTGGGAAAAAAAAAAAAAAATAAAAAAAAAAAAAAAAAAATAAACCCTGTTATGTTTAATTCCACTAATAAATCTATATTATGTTAAATGCATAATAAAATATATCCAAAGAAAATAAATTTTAGTATTTATGAATTAATTAGTATTTTATAGAACAAGTTTCCCACCGTTTGAAGCTCTAATTTGTGCAACTTGTTCCGGTGTAAGAATGAGTTTACTTCCATTAGGTAATGCCAAAGCATAATAATTGCCTGTTTCATTGACAACGACAACCAACTGCGTCGGTGTATTTTGCGTTGGGGGTGCTGGTTTAATTGGCGTTATTGATATACAACCTTGATGTATTCGTTGCATAATTTCACGTGGAATAATATTTTTTAATATATTATTTGTTATATCTGAAACAGATTCCTGACCTTCTGAATTTTTTTGATCATTTATTGTTTTTTCATTAATGATCTCAACTTCGTCGTCACTGTCACTTAGAATGATCAATGATGTAGTCTTTTTTTTCGGTTCATTTAAATGTTCACTTGAGTTTTTTCGTTTCGTAAAGTTTGAATTTTGTATACGTGGTTTTATAGTACTACTAGACTGTTTAGCAATACTAGAAAAATCGAATTGTGAAGTTGATGCTTCCTTCTGTGCTATTCTATTTATGTTATTGTCCGGTTGTACTATATTAATTAAATTCGATTTTTCAGGCGAATATCTTGGTTGACTCACAATTTCTTGTGATGTTACAATACATGGTACTTGTTGTATTATAGATGGTTGTTGTATCGGAACAAAATTTGATTGTTGATTGTAAAGAACATATTCCGGTCGTATTTCTTGCATATAATAATTTTGTTGAAACGAAGGCACAATATTTGGAATTAATGTATTTGTTTGAACGAAAGTATTTGATTGAGTCAAACCAATTACAGTAGGATTTGACTGTACAAAATAGCTTACACCATTCACGTTGTAATTGGTTTTATATTGATTTGTTAGAGCATCAGTCGGTGTCTCGTCTTTTATATCCAATTCTGAATGGACGCTATCTATATAATTGATTTTATTTTCCTCTGTGACAGATATCGTCCTTACTGAATTTTCTTGTATGCGTGGATATATAATTAAATTAGATGTAGAAGACGCCGTTAATTCCTCTGAATAATCGGATATCTAAAAATTGGACACCTTTGATTGAGACATTCTTGTTCTAATTTATTATGATTATTCTTATTATTTACCTTATTACTCGACGTAGTTTCTTTATGCGTATCTTCAATCGAATTTGTTTTCTTGTTTAGACTTTTGCTTTGTGACGTTCTTAATCTTTTATTATTGGCTAAAAGAAAATAAAAAATAAAATAAAACGCTTGAACGTACGACGAACATTTACGTTCTGATAAATTTTTTTTAAAGATACTCACACGAACGTTTATTTTTCCGTCTGCGAGAGCTTGGTAGAATCCAATCTTGGTCTGAGTCCTCTTTCTCTGACCAATAGTTATCTTGTCTGTTTTTCGTAGAAGAGTTAGTAACGGATGTATAGGTCTGTGAGCAGGGAGGCGCGTAGATGGCCTTAATGTCGGTCCATTCACCCAACTCGCTCTCATCGATCTCCTCATATGGATACAATTGTTCTCTGTACGAGGAAATTCCTCGCGCTCGTAGAACTCTTCGATTTTGTTGTTCTTTAATAAAATCAATTAATTATCATGATAATAAATAAAGAAGATTAATTGTAATAAAAAGTATCTATCTCCATAATATTTGAATATATATTATTTACCTTCTTCTTTTCTATCACACTTTTTATATTCTTCATGTGCTTTTCCTTCATTATTTTCCCCATTTTCTTGTTGCTCTCTAACGTCTGATTTTTCATCGTGTTCTTTGCTTTTTGATTCCTTAGATTTTTTCTCTTTTCCACTTGTGCATTGTTCCTCGTCGTTGATACATTCTGATGTTGAGACACAACTTTGGGTACTAATTGGGGATATGGTAGATTTCGATAACGTCTGTAACGTTGCATCATTGGTAGTTGGCAATTGATAGTCCTGTGATCCAACAATCCACCAATTAGACCTGACACCATTTTCACCGGATGAATCCTGATCCTCCATACTGCTACAACACACAGCAGCTTGACTGCCATACATACTTCACAAAGATTTGAATAATAATATTTTGGAGGATGTTTGTGTAGTACAAACAGTACATGATAAACTCATTGTAGCAATTATCAGAGGTTTCAGGTTTACATTAAAGTCAGGTAAGATTCTATATATCACATATATATTTATGAGATGAAGATTGATAAAAAAATAAATATGTTTATGAAATGATAATAAGCATTTTTGTTTTGATTTAATGACATACCCAATTTTAAAATTAGTCCATTCCTTTAGTAGCTTTGCTTTAGCCTTTTTTGTTGTATCTTTCAGAACCGTTTCAACTTTTTCAACCGTATTTAATAGTTCTGTCAATTTACTTACTAATTGTATTTCATTCGAAGAATTTGATTCTAACTAAAAATTAAATATCAATTAATAATATAAAAACAATCATTATACAAATCTTCAATGTGCATCCATATATGTATAAAATATAACTATATTCTTATTAAAACTTACTGTATTTAATGAAAAACTTGAAATAAGATCTCTCAAAGTCTCAACGCTATCAGCTACGAGTCGAAAATTGGATACACTAAGTTCTTCGAGCATTTTTTTAAAAGAGGCCGTTTCATTATCTTTCTTAGGATTATTTTCAATTTCTTCTTCTGTATTAATATCAGTATTTATAATTTGGCTAATATCATTACAAAATGATTTATGTTCCATTTGATTTCCTTTTATCCTAAGACTTCTTCTGATAGAATTCAGTGTTTCATCTATTTCAAGAACTGATTCATTAACGATATTACCATTTCTTTTTATACCTTTCATTTCTCTATCATTTGGTGATTTCTTTCTGTGTCTAATATTATATTTATTAATAGTATCAGGTACATCACTTGAAATACTCTCCATTTCATTAATTATAGATGTTTCAGTTTCGCTTAACTTTTCAACATTCGACCTTGATGTTGATGAATCTAAATCATTAACCTCTTCGGAACTTGAAAGTGTTTTATCCTTTAATATTTTATTTCCAACCATTATAATTTCATTTAATTTTGCTTCATCCACTTTTGAATCATTAGATAAATTATCCGAACAATATTTAATTGAATCAAATTCATTTGATTCCAAATTATTTTCAGAATTTTCAACATCAATCTTTATATCCGTCGCATTTTCTTTTGTTACATGAGACTTAGTATATTTTATATCTATCTCTGATTTTAATCTATTTAATAATTGATTTATTATTGCTATGCCATCTTTTTCATCAGGGGATCTAGAAAATCCTTTAAATATACTTTCTGTAACATTTGTATCAATTAACTGACTTTCATTTGATACATCATCATTACAACTAGTCGAGTTTATATTGCTATTGTTTGTATCACTTGACATTGTACTTATTTCAGATGTTATTAATGGATTTCTTGTTTCTGTTCTGTCAAGATTGTCTAAATTTATATTACTATTATTAATATTACTACTTGTGCTCGTAGAATCTAAATCTATATCTTCACTAGTTTGTGAATTCATGGCACTATCAATACAATTACAAATATAAAATTGTTTATCTATTTTCTTTTCTTGAAGTCTTGCAGGCTTATCCTTTTTTATTTTAGAACATAATCCATTTTGCCATCTGGGCTTTCGTTTTCTACTTCTTTTTACTTTTGTTTTCGTTTCGGATTCTACTACTGTCTTTGGTATTATAGGCTAAAATAATTTTGGATTAATAGGTTCAAAAATTTTTTAATGAAAAATATAAATTTGTTAAATTTAATGTTAATATACCTTTGTAGTGGAAAGAATATTATTATTCATACAATGTCTATATATTCTCAATTCACTATTGATAAACTGTGGAAAATAAATATATTTAGCTCCATGACGATCGGTTCCTAAATTTATTTCAATTTGATCTTCCCACGCATGATTAGCAATTTCTTCTTGAATTGTTTTTCTCGTATGCTGTAAAGATGTTAGATTATTAACGTTAAATAGTTTCTTTTTAGACACGAAATAAATTATTATTATTTTTTATTTACCATGAGAGTATCACAGATAGTTTTTAAAAGCCATACTCGTTGTTTGAAACTCAAGTCTTCAAAGTCTCTATCAGCAAATATGGATAACTCAGGAAAAATATTCCAAAATTCTGGTTCAATACCAATAGTTTCTAGAACCTAGATTATCACAAAAATATTTACCCCTTGATCAAATAGATATTCATTTAAAAAAAATTATAGATTTAATTAAATCAATAAACACTAACTTTTATCACATCTCTATGCTTTCCATAATAAAGTTTAAACCAATTGTTTACTTTATGCATTAAGATATTAGTCCAAAATTCATAGGGCATTGGTGGTATTTTTTGCAATTTCGGTTTACTTATAGGACAGCTAAAATGATAAATGATAAATTAATTATATGAAAGTTTTAATAATTACATTGTCAAAATTCTAATATATATAAATAATAATGTCTGCAAATATAAAATATTATCATATTAATAATATACCTTAATAAACATGTCATAATATATGCTAGTTGTTTCGAAGCTCTTGGTATAGCAAGCATTCTTTCCACTTCATAAATAGTTATTGGGGGTATATTTAGAATGTCTTTGGTTAAGTAAAGAAATTGACAAATTTGTGGTATCTAAATAAAAAAATAAAATTTAATTTAGTTAAGGTAGAAAAATGTATATATACACATACACACACACACACACACACACACACACACACACACACACACACACACACACACACACACACACACACAATATATATATATATAATATATATAAATAATATATATAAATAATATAATATATGTATATATATATATAATAAAAAAGTCATATTGCACGTTAATAAGATCAAAAATGTACGTACTTCCCACATAGATTTCATTTCTTCTGTTAATCTTTTTGGAAAATAACTATTTTCTTCCCAATCAATTGCGGGCTCGTCCTCGCCCTCTTTACATTTTTTATTTTTCTTCGACATTTTTCCTTGGCTGGAATATTATTATTATTATTATTATTATTATTATTATTATTATTATTATTATTGTTATTATTATTATTATTGTTATTATTATTATTATTATTATTACAATTAAATATAATTATGTCGTTAAATAATTTGAAGTAAACTCGTAATAATTGAACTATGCAAAAGTGAATATACGCCATTAAGGTAGTAGATAGTATCACATGTATATTTAAAATGTAATTTTCTAACAGTTTCGTCATTAGTCATGTTATTGGTATAAAATAAACGATAATGATTCTTTATTATTCATGCGAAAGAAAAAGATGGCATTAATTATATTTGGACTACGGTTGTCTTCGTAATCGAATGAGTTATTTCATCTAACAAACATACATGTCGCAATTATTTTTTACTTTCTTTTTTATCATTTTCTAGATAATATTATAAAATGATATACATAAGTATATCATTTATATATATACATATATATATGAAATGTAAAAAAAAATATCTTGAAATGTTTCCATTCGATTTTAATTAAGTATCATTAACATAAATGCAAGTTCATCATTAGTCAATGTAATTCTTATTTCAAATCTCACAATATTTTTTATTTAAGATTCAATTATATATACATACATATATCTATAAATTTATATGTATATAATATGTAATTGCAAAGGATTTATGGTTCAATTTGAGATAAAATTGTGATTAAATGTTTAACGGTATCAAAAAAAAAGTAATGTAAAAAAAAATAAAAACCAAAAAGAAAAAAAAATGAAAAAAAAAAAGAAAAAGAAAAAGAAAAAGGAAAAGAAAACAGAAAAGAAAAGAAAAGAAAAGAAAAGAAAAGAAAAGAAAAGAAAAGAAAAGAAAAGAAAAGAAAAAAAAAGAAAAGAAAAGAAAAGAAAAGAAAAGAAAAGAAAAGAAAGTGACAAATGCGTTGTGCTTAATATTTTCACTGTTACATAAGACAGCACTTTTCATAGTTATCTTGTCGAACGTCAACAGTTTTGTTAAAAACATGACTGGCCAAGCAGCACATCATGTTCGCGTGAGGTGCGGTTAAATATCGATAAGAAAAACATGAATGTTTGTCGTGTAATTATACTGAGGAGATCCATTAAACTTTGTCACGAAACGTTGTTCTTTTACTGGTCGAACTTGTGCAATGTCATTTTCACTTGTTAAGAAAAATTATATACATAGTTTTATGGTGGTTACTTAATAGAAACTTATCACTTTGTTAGAGAGAGAGAGAGAGAGAGAGAGAGAGAGAGAGAAAATTTATTATATATATTTAAATTTCGTCGTTAATAATAATAATAATAATAATAATAATAATAATAATAATAATAATAACAACAACAACAACAACAACAACAACAACAACAACAACAACAACAACAACAACAACAACAACAACAATAATAATAAAAATAATAATAATAATAATAATATTAATAATAATAATAATAATATTAATAATAATAATATTAATAATAATAATAATAATAATAATAATAATAATAATAATAATAATAATAATAATAGTGAAAACACCACCTCCGGAACTGTATAACTCATTCCCAGCGCTCCGCCCACCCTTCTTTCCCCTAAGAGAAATTATTGCGCATAAATTATTATTTGTGTAATACAATTTTTTTCTTTTCTTTTTTTCGTTCTTTTTAATAAAGTTGTTTTCTAATTGGGGATCGATATTTTGTAGGCATGAGAAACGAACACGTTGACAAAATATACATCGTAAATCATAAATACGTGCTATAAAAACTAATGTATGCATTTCATAAATCGCTAAAGATCTTTCACTCTTCGGATAATTTTTATGCTATTTGCGTGGAAACTTATGAGGCGGAAAAAAAAGAAAAGAAAAAAAAAAGTAAAAAAAAAAAAAAAAAAAAAAAAAAAAATAAAGAAAAAGAAAGAAAGAATATATAAAAAAAAAGAAAGGAAGGATAAAAAAAAATAAATTAATAATACGTACGTTCATAGAGAAAAGTAAAGAGTAAATAATTGACAAAGTATCATAAGGATGATATGGTGACCGTACAAATGAAAAACATTTTACTATCGGTTATTAATCATGCGCCATTAAACTCCGATACGAATCAATGCAGTTATTCCTTTAGTTATATTTAAACGTTACAATAGTAACGTTTATTGACTCGACTTTTCCGTTTTAAATATGCATATTAATATAAATATAACTTGTACGTTATAAACTGTAAAAGTGACTTAAGAGAGAGAGAAAAAAAATATATATATATATTAATATCAAATATAAATTAAAAAGTATTTACGAAGTTGCTAATATCAAGGATTTGACATATTTCCAATGATGTTTGTTTGATCTATAAAATTAGATATCAACATTGTAAACGCGTTGTCGAAGACCGTTTATTACCTACTTTCTAAGTTAAAAAAAAAAAAAAAAAAAAAAAAAAAGAAAAAAAAGAAAAAAAAAAAAAAAAAAAAAGAAAAAAAAAAATAAAAAAAAAAAGAAAAAAGGAAGAGAAAGAGGAAGAGAAAAAAAAAATAAAAAAAAGAAAAAAGAAAAAAGATCAGACTTCTGTAGGAAATAGCAATATGAAAATTTATTTAAATGCGCCTTATCGGATTAACAAAAAAAAAAAAAAAAAAAAAAAAAAAAATCGAAAAGATATATTTCCTTTAATGATACAGAACGCCCACATTAATTACGATATTATTACGATTTATTAATTAATTCGAATTATATGAAAAAAAAAAAGAAAAAAGGAAAAAAGAAAAAAAAAAAGAAAAAAAAAAGAAAAAAAAAGAAAAAAAAAAGGAATAAAAGAGATCATGTACGTTCTCTCTCTCTCTCTCTCTCTCTCTCTCTCTCTCTCTCTCTCTCTCTCTCTCTCTCTCTTTATAAAAACACTTTTTTAAATGCAACAATTAAAGAGTACCTTAAATGTATACGTAAAGTGTCCTTCGATTAGGATAGTTATTTAATCGGTATAACGCATAATCGTAATCTCGTCACGTTACACGTTTATCTTAGATTAAAATCGCGAATGATCATCGTCGCTCGAGGGACATGAACGAATGAACGCCCATGAAAAAAAAAAGGGGGAGAAAAAAAAGAAGAGAAAAAAAAAACAAAACAAAATGGAAATAATAATTTCCATTTATCGTAGCGTATCGTAAAAAAAAGGAGAGAAAAAAAAAGAGAAAAAAAAAAAAAAAAAAAAAAAAAAGAGAGATAGAAAAAAAAAGGAAAGAAAGGCGTCCGTTCCCTATTCTAATCGTCAACAAGGAAGGGTAAATCGAGCCAAGGGTAAGTACGTAATCATCTTTCTACGAAACTTGATAAGGTGTCCTCGTCATTGTAACACCGTTTAGTCAGTCGGCAACCTTCATCGAGGCTGGTTTTTCTAGAACGACGCTTTGGTATACACTCGTCCTTCTTTTTCAAAACCCTTTTCTACGTAAAGAAATCGTCAGGTTTACACAGTTTATCGCGTCATCGGGTATATTTGATTGTCGTCACGTAAAAAGAAAGAGAGAGAGAGAGAGAGAGAAAGACACACACACACACACACACACACATATATATATATATATATATATATATATATATATTCCTCTATAAAAACTTTTTACGAGTAATCCTTTAAAAGCGATATTCGAATTCGGAAGGGAATAATAATTGTTTGTTACGATTACGATATCAATTTTAAGGATCTTAGTGTCGTTTTCTTCATTGAATTCTTTGTTCATAATACTTTCTTTTTCTTCTTTTTCTTCTTCTTCTTCTTCTTCTTCTTCTTCTTCTTCTTCCATTTCTTCAATTCTCTTTTCATTTTTTTTCTCTACCCTTCTTTTAAACAATTTCGTTTCCTTTTCTCTTTCTTTTTATTTTCCTTTTTTTCTTCGCTGAAATCAAGATATGCGTAAGTAAAAAAAAAAAAAAAAAAAAAAAAAAAAAAAAAAAAAAAAAAAAGAAAAGAAAAGGAAAAAAAAAAAGAAAAAAGTATGCCTCATCGATGGAGAAATTAATGTCCCCGGGGAGACGAAAGAATCATCAAGAGTCCCGGTGGAAACGAACCCGAGATTATATGTCAATACGAAGAGTAGAGAAATCGAGGTATCTTGATAATTTGAAGATCCTCGATGAATCTTTAATGGGTAAGAAATATGAAGATTCTTCCGATTCGTTGAAAATCGGTAATAAACGCAAGAAACGTGATAATAATTCGCATAATACATTACCAATCGAAAATTACCCAACTAACGATAAGACAACGTTGAATTATCTAAGGGATCATAGTCCTTATCTTCCGTACACTATTAATACGGTTCATCTACAAAATCCATATAAAACTCCTCAACGTCTCGAAGGATACGCTTTGCGTGACGCCAATTTTAAGGTATTTTGTTAATTATGCAATCAATGATACTAATTTATTTCTTTTTTGTTTTGTTTTTTTTTTAAATTTGCTTTTATAATTACTACGATTACATAAATACTTAATTTTTCGGTCGTTTCACTTAATAGTTGTCTTTTTTTTTTCTTTCTTTCTTTTTTATAAAAATCGTGGAAATTGATGTAAAAAAAAAAAAAAAAAAAAAAAAAAAAAAAAAAAAAAAAAAAAAAAAATCAAGTAGCAGTGATCACTTGAAAATGATTTTTTTTTACTCGTTCGTACTTCATCCTACTTATGAGACAATAAACATCATAGCCGATCTTAATTTATCGTCAAATATAGTACAGAAAAGAAATATATCATGAAAAATGATTATTGTTTAAGATAAATACCTTTTTTTTTTTTTTTTTTTTTTTTTTTTTTTTTTTTTTTTTTTTTTTTTTTTTTTTTTTTAAGGGAATGTATCGATCGAGGGAATCCACATTAAGATCAAGATATAATCGGAACGGTTTAACAACGACGGATACGATTACTTCAAAGAATTACGAGCAAAATGAAGAAAAACATGAGAGAAGGTAATTGAACGTTCTTTCATCTTTTAAACGTGTTTCATTGATCCTTTTTAATATTGATTAATAATTGTCCAATTTGATTTATTCTATATCTTTGAGCGTGAAAAATGTACAAACATGTTTAAAGACTACAGAGATCAATACCATTGTGAAACAGTATTGCTTGAATAGCACTCTTCATGGTTTACGTTATGTCGGAGATTCCAAATTATCAATCGTAGAAAGGTAAAAGATCAAATAAAATCTAATAAATAATTTAGAAGACGCCAATCATAATAAAATTTCTTTTTACAGAATTTTTTGGATAATTTCTTTCACAACCGCGGTACTAACTGCCACATATTATATTTGGTTCTTATATCAAAAGTGGGTCACATCTCCCATTATAATTTCCTTAAGTCCTGAACCAATTTCTCTCAACGAATTTCCATTTCCCGCCGTTACCATTTGCAATATGAACAACGTAAAAAAAAGCGAAGCAAATCGTATAGAGAATGGGTAAATGACGAATATATTTTTCGAATGTACTGATTCAATATAAAAATGCCCTTTATCATATCTTATATCCTTAGAGAAAATATACGTGAGAAATTATTGTTGGAGGATTTTTGCAATAGCGAAAATGTCTCGGTTGCTTATGATTTAGAACAAGAAGCAGTGGAATGGAATGCCATGCGACATTTTATGATAAATGTGAGTAAATCTTGTAATTACTTTTTTGCATGTTTTATCATGCGTTTTACTTTTATTTTTTTTTTTCAATTTGCAGTAACAAATCCCAATTTTCTGATTTTTTTTTTTCTTTTTTCTTTCTATCAAATAATTGTAACAATACCTTTTCATTTAGGTATCACAATCATGTAGCGACATGTTGTATTTATGTAAATGGCATGGCAATCAAACAGAATGTGACAAAATATTTAATCCTACGATGACCGATGAGGGTATTTGTTGTAACTTTAATTCGGTAAATCGTAAACATTTGTTTCACGATCCGTAAGTGCCACGTCATCATTGTACTCTGATAATTTTCAATGAAGATATGAAATGTTTACGATTTCCTATTTTATTTTTTTAGACGAGATTGGCCTGATATGAACATTACTTTTGCATTCACTGGTATCGATTGGAATCCTGAAATTGGATACGATAAACAAGTTCCATCAGATGCCATACCATGGAGACCATATGGCGCTGGCCTTTTTTATGGCTTAACTTTAGTCCTTGACGTTGATATTAATGAATATTATTGTTCTTCGACAGCTAGTGCAGGCTTTAAAGTAATTATACTTTTTATTTTAAAAATCTATAATAACAAGTTAAAAGGATTAAAATTCTTATTCTAAAAATAGTTGTTGATGTTTTTAAAATTCTACAAATATTTATAGATGCTACTACACAGCCCCGTAGAAACACCAAAAATTGCAGATTTTGGATTTGCTGTAGCTCCTGGTAAAGAAGTCAGAGTTATTGTATCACCTCGAATATCGACAGCAAGCAAATCTATAATATCTATACCTCAGAGGAAGAGAAAATGTTTCTTCACATCAGAGAGAAAGTTGCGTTATTACAGAACTTACACGCAAAGAAACTGTATCCTGGAATGCGAGGCGAATTTCACACAAAAACTGTGTCACTGCGTCCAATATTATATGCCAAGTAAGACTGATTTATAATTAGAGCTTAATAATTATATATTCTTAACCTTTAATTTTTACATCTTTTTCATTAGAATCATCAAACACTACTATTTGCGGAAAGAAAGATGATCAATGTGCTACTACAGCACGAAGAGCAATGGAAATTAAGCTCTATGATGATAATCAATTGAATATTACTGAAATGTAAGTATAATTTTACAAATAGTTCCTTGTATAATCATAGATTGTTTCACATAGACCAAGCTGTAATTGTTGGCCAGGATGTTTTGAACTAAGTTATAATTTAGAGATATCAGATAGCAAATTGTTGAATAATTTTGACATTCAAGAACAGTACATTAAGAAAAGCCGAAAATATTTTACGTAAGTATTTTTTGTTTACGTGATATAATTTAAACGTATTATATATATTAAATGATATAAAAGATTAATCATTTGTATCCTAATACAGTGAAAATATGGCAGTGGTACATATTTTTTTTGTGGAGTCTCAATTTACTAAATCTATGAAGAATGAACTTTTTGGATTTACAGAATTCCTCTGTGAGTAATTAAAATATTTATTTAATTACCAAAGTAATTATTTAGAAATTATCCATAATGTAAAAAGTATAGATATATATCAGATACGACACTAAATGTTATATTTTTATAGCAAGTACTGGAGGTCTGCTTGGTCTTTTCATGGGATTCAGTTTTCTTTCCGTTATGGAAATATTATATTTCATAACATTACGATTATGGTGTCGTTTAACTGAACATAAAAATGTTCCATCACGTACTATAGTTCAAGTACATCCTTTGGATGATAATCATGGTATAATATATCCGTTTGCACAATGAGTTTTATATGTGTTAACAAATATTATAAAACGTTGCAATTAATGTCCGTGTGTGTGTGTGTGTGTGCATATATATATACACACACACACATATATATATATGTGTGTGTGTGTGTGTGTGTTATATAGCCAAAATTTGAAGACTCCATTAACAAAAATTACAAGATATTCTTCATTATTTCTTTTAATTTTCATCTTTTAAATTAGTGTAACTATTACCCTATCGTATTTGTATATATTTCTTCAAAAGAAGATTAACTTGCTTTATCTATAATTAATAGAAATTACATTTTTTTCAAACTTACCTTCTTTACGATTCTTTCAAATAAAGAATTCAACCACGATCCGGTGACATCTTTTAAAATGTCTCAAGGTGACTGCTTTACGATATAATTCTTAATGAAATTGTTTCAATTAAAGAAAATTTACGTTCAGCGTGTTCTGATGCGTCTTCGTTGAGCAAAACGATCTTCTCGACGCCATGTTAATTCTTGTGTTCGTCCCTATCGAAAGTAACTTTATAATGACGTACGCATTCTTAAGCGGGAAATTTGAAAGTTCGTCGAAAAATCGATAAAAAACATATTACAAGATATTACTACGTATTCAATTGAATTACTATATGATGTAATTTTGTCGTAAGTAATGTTTCCCTATCGATTTAACAATTGTAAATTTCGAATTAATTTCGAATTTTACAAAATCAAATCGTTCACATTTTAGCGCTACATGGACGCCACACGGACGACACACGTAATTCATTATCCTTCATTAAAATATACAAATGGCGCGCGGTTTAAAATGTGCGATAAATGAAATTTACGCAAGATTTCAAAAATGAAAATGTCCTGCGGACATCATTTATTATAATATCTAGAATGTCTGATATAATCGTGCGCTAGTTGTTTTTAATCGATACGATTCCTTATCTAGACGATATTCAATATGTTACATGTACATTTAAAATTATAATCCTAGTTATATTGACAGCAGACTAATCTAACATGACATTTCTTATTATTTTTTTTTTCTTTTTTTCATACAAAACGGTGTATACACGTATAATTTTATCGGTAGCGAAAACTCATACAACGAGTTCCTTTACCAATTATATATCGTATTTATTATCATAGATATTATATCTTGTGATCGTGGCTGACAATATTTCTTTCATTTAACCGAATTATAATAATACATAGATTTCTTGCAATAATATTTTTAATGTATGACTCGTTCGTGACGTCCACAGAAAAGTAAAAAGAAAAAAAAAAAAAGAAAAAAAAAGAGAGAGAAAGAAAGAACACGCAAAATGTAAACAAAATTCAATGAATCGAAGAACATCCACAAACTTTTCCTGAAAAATGTTTTCTTCTATATGATCGTAAAAATATTTGTACCCGATATTCTCAAAATTATTTTCCTTCGTGTGTAAGCATGTATTTACTAAAATAAAATAAAAAAAAAGAAAAAAAAAAGAAAAAACATTGCTATTCACTTCAATGACATTCTTTAAAGCATTTGTCTCGTTAGAGTTATATGATAGAAGACTTAAAAATATATAATGAACAGATAATTTAATAGGAACGTCTTTTATTATCAAAGGTTCGCACTTTATGCATTATTGCCCATAATAACGCGTCTTATGTAAAAGTTGATCTCGTCGCGAAAAAATCGCTGATTGAATTAAAAAAATTAATGAAATTGCGTACATTACATAATATACAACTCCTTTTTGTTCTACAATAATATTATTATTATTATTATTATTATTATTATTATTATTATTATTATTATTATTATTATTAATATTATTATTTTATTATTATTATTATTATTATTATTATTAATATTATTATTATTATTACTATTATTAATATTATCATTATGATTTGAAACACCGTATTTTTAATGATCATACGTATGTTCCCTTCACGATCAAATTTGTACATAGTTAGCTTTTTCGAGACTGGACAAAATGTAATAATACATGATATAATGCACACAATACACAATCTGCTTTATGTATATTCGCCTCAACGTGTATAAGAAATACCATTGTTATGAAAAAAAAAATCTGCACAAATATTAGTCTTATCTCTTGGGAGAATAATTCTCAAGAGGTCGGATAGTTTAAGGATACCAATCATGATATCAATTACTTTTTATTTTAATATAATAAATTATTTTATCAATTATCTATTAAACAACTGACAGGTTACATCATGATCCTGAAATTCCGACCCTTAAATTTTTATTATTAAAAATATTATTCAAAAATAGTGGGTTTTTAGATCTTAATAAAAGAATCAATAAATATTGTCAAAAGAAAATGAAATAATATTAATAAAGGCCTTGCATTGACATATAAATAAAGAATAGGCATTGTGATCGTGTCAGTTAAAGTGTGCGAGAATGTTGAACAGAACTTCCAAGATGATAAATCAGAAAAATTGATGAATCTTAGGAAGACGCTTCCAGAGATTTTGATTAAAGTGGAAGCTCCAGTTCTTTGCATACAAATGTTATCTAAGAGCACAACATTACTGCAAGGAGCCACGCAGCATAAGTAAATTATTGTTAATGAATATATTAAAACATTTTTTAATCGTATTAATTTATCTTTAATAAGTAGCATTAACTTGTAATAATGTTATTGTGTTACATGATCAAATTTTTACCATAAAACAAAGTTTCTAATTCTATTTGATAGATGACGAAGTCTCTATCCCCCATGATGACAGATATTTATTACAAAAAGAAATACAGAAATTACAAGAACACAGTCAAATAATAATCGTAGTAAAATTTGTTATATTTATAATTATCAATGATTATAACATATCAATGACTTTCTCTTAGACTTCGTTTTTTTCATATTTATCTTACTTATTTAATAAAAGATTTGTTACAAGCACGTGTTTTTTTAAGTTGCTCCGTGCCTCCTTGAATAGTCCTCACAGCAGAACACTTATAATTACTTATTTATCTAGTACTTCGTACTTACATTCGAATATATTTGACTTTTTTTATAAACCATTATTTTTACAATCCTTGCCGATCTTCGTTTATGGAAAAATGGCTAAGATAGACACAATATAATTATGATATTTTTGTTTCTGTGTAAAAGATGCCGATATTTGCAATATAAAAATGTTACTTAGGACCGGCTTTGTAACAATTTCACTCATACAGTATCATCTTAACCGACTACAAAGTTTGTAATACGGATTATAGAGCAGTTCATTAGGTCGTTCATGATTTTGATATGCAAGAGTTCAATGAAAGAAATTATTTTTTAAAAGCACACTTTGCAAAACTGATATATATTGAAATGACATTTTGTTTTTTGTTTAGGTCCTTTGTAATAGATTGCCTCATGATCCAGGAATAGCATATACTTTGCAGAAAATTATTAGTGCCATTATATTCGATCGAAGAATATTGGCAAATTTTTTTTATATGTACAATCCTTATTTTCTTTTTCAAATATTCTTAAGTAAAAATAAAAATAAAATAAAGCATCTTCTTTTTTTTCGACACCCTGATCTATCAGTCTACTTTATTTGCAGACTGATGACTAACATAATTAGAATTAATTCTAAGTATAACATAATATTTTAATATTTTAAGACCTGTGTTTTTTTTTTTTTCCTATTGAAAATAATAGTAACATAATATGTCCTCCAGCAATTTCATTGCACTACAATTCAGACAAAGTTACCAGAAAATAAACTATACCAATGATTTGAAAGATGGAGAATAAAATAAAAAAATATGAAGAAAAAATACTAATCTAATCCAAAATACTGTAGCAGGTATTATGACCACATAAAAGTAAATTAAAAGTAATTGTATATCTTTATTTTACAAGTTATATTGGTAAAACAAAGAAATCCCCAATCCTAGATTCTGCAAAATTGATAGCATTAATAATTATGCAGAACTAGGCACACGGTGACCAGAAATGTGATGGTGTTTCTCATAATACACTACGGATAAAGTAGCAATTATATTTATATCATATGTAATGTGTACATAATAATTAAATTATCACTTCATACTTTTTCTCAAGATAATATACAAAGTAAATAAGTTTCTTCTAAAAGGAAAAAAAAAAAAAAAAAAAAAAAAAATAAAGAAAAAAGAAAAAAAGAAAAAAAAAAGTAACTACTGGAGAAATGATCTCATACAACGTTTTTCTTTGAATTTTAAAATAAAAATTGAGAAACTTATGAAGTTTAATAGAAGGGAGGAAAAAATGCATTATATATATTAAATAATAATTAGAAATTATTAAACACATTGTGATAAAAATTTAATGGGTAACACCATCACAGTATTTAACTTAACAGTGGATTAGTCATCCCAGTTTAAAAATTGTGCTTTCTGACTATTACCAACCCCATCTATGACCGATCAGTCAAAACAATGGGTCCACAGCATATAACCATATTAATTAATTCTTGATATTTAAGAGTGGCGGCAGTACGCCATCACATGTAACAAGTGGGGATATAAAAATTAATGTATATATGTATAGATTATTTAGTCAGCTATTTTCTATTACAAACTAGCATCTATTTAGTAACTGATATTTATATAGTTCTCGGTCTTAAAATTATAAAACAGATTAGTCTGCCCGTCGATATTCACTATTATTATTGCAGCTCCAATAAGATATAAACCTTGTTCACGTAGTAATATCCTTGCTGACATTATCGCGGTCGTTGTCATCGCGGTAGCGTATGTTCTGATCCCGAATGACTGGACGGAAGAGGGCTCGCGCTTATATATCGCGATATCGTTCCGTTCCACGACGTCCGCAAATGCAAAGATGCCGTCAAATGTATGTGTAGCTATTCGATTTTTAACGTCTATTCCCCCAGCTTTCAACTGTGGTATAAAATGATGACAATTTCAATGACATTGACTTTTTTTATTCGCGAAATACTTTTGTAACGCCTTAAAGGGTTTTCAAGGTTTTGGTCAATGCTAACAAACTCATTCTTTTTTTGTTTTTTTTTCCATTTTTTTTTTTCATTTTTTTTTCTTTTTTTTTTTAGACGCCGCAATGTATATATTTTTGACTCACTGAAAAACAATTAATTCTATGTGATTCGGTGATCATTAGCACGCATAGTGACAGTCTTAAACTGATGTATAGTCACTAATTTCAATGTCAGTTCTAATTGAAACTTCTTAAAGCTACTGCAGACTGGTATTTAACGAGTCATGAAGTTATAACAACACTTTCACCATTTTTCATTCCCATAAAAAGGCATTTATACATTAGGAGAACAAATGAAATTTTACAAATTCATTCGCAAATAAATTCCAAGACTATGCCAGTATATTGTGAAATAGGTTATTATCGAATCTGATGTCGTAATTTCTATTCTGAGTAACAAAATATAAAGTAGATTTGTTTTTTTTCATACCTCTGGTATTAATTCATGAGAAATTTCATTAATGATAGCGGCTGAGAGTTTATAATATTTTACGAGCCGGACTCTTCCAAGTTATATTTTTACCAAACTACTCACTCGCGTTGAGATCGCAGAGTCACTGAAAACTTTTGCTCTTGAACTACACCTACGTGACAGTCAATGAGCGTCGATTTATAGGACCTGAGTCGTCACAAACGTATTAATCCTCACACCAAACACTAAACGTTTTCCATGTAGTCTTCATTTTTATATCATATCCTGACACGCATATTCCATAAATTCCATTATGTAGTAATTGTTTAATAAGGTCAAAAAATAACCCTTTTTACCAACTCCTGAAAGGTATTCTCTAGCTGAATCATTTGGGTTCTGGGAAGGCCACTTGACATTTGTAGACTTCTTCGAGCATGACTGCTTGACCTTGACCCTGACTGACAGTTACAGGAGTTGTGGCATTCACTACAACAACTTGTTGCCCTTGTTGCCCTTGTTGAGGTTGTTGTTGCTGCTGCTGCTGTTGACTACTTGCATTTGTTTGTTGTGCATTACTTGGATTATTTGTGTTCTGGTTTCGAGCCGTTTGTCCATACTTTTCATGAATTGCACGATGTCGTTTTAATGCGAAACGGTCAGAAAATCCTATCTCGCATATATCACATCTAATAAAAGCAAAAACTTGTAAAATAAATCTACATAGAGCATGTTACATAAAAAAAGTTTACAAATCGTATGTTAAGAAACACGCTCACCTATGTGGTTTCTCACCAGTATGAACTTTCGCGTGATTTTTCAGGTGTGTTGCTTGATTGAAGGCGGAACCACAAATATTACATCTGTAAGGCTTTTCACCAGTATGAATTCTCCTATGATTCCAGAGCGTTGAATGTCTAGCAAATGTTTTTTCGCAGACTTCACATTGATACGGACGTTCGCCAGAATGAATTCTTTCATGATTTTTCAGATGAGGACTCTGTGAGAATTGCATCCCACAGACACTGCATTTAAATGGTTTTTCTCCGGTGTGAACTCGTCCATGATTTTTCAAATAAGCAGCTGAAAACAAAAAGATTATTGATCATATATTACATGTTGAAATAGATGAATGTGCGTCCAGATTTAGAGTCCAACCAAATTTATATGAGAAATACCTATTACAAAACATTTTATACAGCCGTCGCATGCACATATCCTTACCTTTTGCAAAAGCTAAACCACAGACTTCGCACTTGAATGGTTTATCACCCGAGTGCAACCGCTTATGAGACCAAAGTGAAGAATACCGGGAGAATGTACCATCACATACATTACAATGAAATGGCTTCTCCGCTTGGTTCTGACTGTTTTGTTTGCCACCTGAAATTGGAAATACGACCAAAATTTTAGTTTTCCTCAAAGGGCCAGTTCTACAAAAAGATGTGCTCAAGGTTGACCTGTGATGTGTTTTAACCAACACGATGCACAGGATTATGCACGGTAAATGTTCTTTTCTTCGTGATACATTCAAAAGAGGATTTTTATAATATCTGATTATGATAATAAAGAACTTGTAAAGCAATAATGCTTGCTTGAATTAAATTTATGCATGTTATTTAAAAACTTTTATACATGCAGATTGCAAAAGGTTAGTTTTTTTTTTCTTTTTTATCAAAATTAAATATTGAATTTAATGTATAAAGTATTTATTTAACAAGAAACATTGAAATGACCTCTTTTATTATTTGTATCTTGAAATTAAGAATGTACTAAGCAAAAATTTGAAATAACTTTTATATTTGGACAACGCTGAAAATTTTGAGTCAAATTTATAAAACTGTCCCTTAGGGGAGATTTCATTCCGTGCAATTGTCCTTAAATTTAGATGTCGACAGTTCTACTGAAGAAATAAAGTAGAATTGACATACCAATAAAAAAGGTATAAAAATCTGTGAAAACATCAGTGACCATAAATCTTTTTCTACCTACTACAAATGCATGCAAACATATAAATTTGAAGCATCAAAGAATTATATAGTATGCAATACTTGAAAATAAAAATACTTTGGACTGTGTCTATGTAAATATCAAAAATTGTTACTAGAAATTTTTAATAATAGAGATAAATGAAATATTTAAAAATTTTTAATCTTTTTCAATTGCAACTTAGTTAATATCATGAATAAATAATAAATTCAGTATGTTTCACTTAATATAAAGATTTTGAACTGTCACCATCCAAAGCAAATATATAAGAGGTTACTTAGATAAATTAATTACAACACAGTAACCCCATATTTTTATTGATTGCCATCTTTTCCGACTTACTTCCTATGATGATGCGGCCTGTTGCCTTGCAGCCGCCACACTTTGCGAGGGAACTGATTCCAGAATCTAGTTTTTCGTCGTGTTTACCTACCATACACCACCCGATGTACGATCATGATAGCAATGAGATGATAGAAATATGGTGGAAAAGTGACAATATTTGGAGAAAGAGATGTTTCTGATGTTCTACTAATTTAAGGGAATTGAGAAAATTATCATTTTTATTCTATTTTCAAAAATTGAAAATAGAAGTAAACAAATATGAAGTTTACATTTCTTTTGTTTCTTTTTCTTCTTTTTTCTATTTTATTTTCTATTTTATTTTCTGTTTTATTTTCTTTTTTTTTTTCTCTTCTTTTTTTTTCTTTTTCTTTTCTTTTTTCTTTTTTTTTTTTTTTTTTCTTTTTTTTTTCTTTTCTTTTTTCTTTTTTTCTTTTTTTTTTCTTTTTTTTTTTTTTTCTTTTTAACAGGAACATTTCTTTTTCCAAATTATTTATAGCATGAATTTATGATGAACACTCACCGATGAATATTATTCCTGTGCCATTACATTTATGACATTTGGTAACACTAGTAACTCCCCTTCGTTTTACTGGATGATGACCAGGTTTAATTGCTACACAAAGAAAAAGGACATTTATTACACAAAGATGGGGTCACAATAGAACAACAAACACTCCTAATGTGTATTCATATCATCTTTTATACATATCATTGACACTTCATTCAAATATATTTATTCAAAAACGTACTCTTTTTGATTTTTGTGGGATGATGTTCGCACGGATCTTCACTACCACAATCTTCACATATTTGCACTTTTGGTTTTTGGTGCATATTTGTTTTATGACTTTTCAATTCTCCAGGCAGTGCAAAACAAGCTCCACAGACATCACAAGTATACGGTCTTTCAGGTGTAGTAGCTACAGTCACTGTCGTTGGTGTTTGGACAACAACTTGTTGTGGCTGTTGTTGCAAATTACTCGGTGTAGTGTTGTGAATTCGTTTATGATGATTCAACAAACTCATGTGACCAAACACCAGACCACATATATCACATTTAAAGGTTGCATTAGTAGCAGCCGCAATGCTCATCTGATTTAATAATGTATTATATCCAACTGGCTGGACATCAAAACGATAACAACCTTTATCATCTGTTGTTATGGCACCAATTGTGCTCACTGCATTTGTCTGAACTTTTTGAAGCATGTTGACATTATAATAAAAAGGAAATTCTGCTGTTGCAGATTGTTGTTGTGATTTATCTTCCTTTTTATCAGTTACATACATCTGTTGAGATTGCTGTTGCTGCGATTGTTGCCCCTGTGCAGCTTGCTGCTGTTGAATTTGTTGTGGGTCAAACATTGCTGCTTGCTATTAAAAATAGAAAAATTTGTTATTCCCTCAGATTAAAAAGGCATATTGTTTATACTCCAAAATAAGATAAAATACATTTACTTCTAAAAAAGGAACATATACAAAAACACACACACATATATACATAATTTTATAAAGTACTTTTATTACAATTCTTTTCTATGCTTTTCCAAATTGATTATATAATATCAAATCTGTTATGTCATAAATGTGGATATTTAATTGTTTCTTTTTTTTTTTTTTATTTAAATTTTTTTTTTTTTTTTTTTTTTTTTTTTTTTTTTGTTAGAACTTTATATTTATACATCAAAAGTAGAAATACAAACCTGTCTTTGATCTCCGTAACTTGAATTACTTTGCTCCGTTTGAGTGAAACTGTTGGTTTGTTCAGTTTGTGTGAACATGGAACACTTCAGTGGCTGCACAATAGGTTGGTTCTGTGGAATATAAAATTTAGTTTAATCACTCTGACATATGTGTTGCTTTTATTAAAATTAATCTTGATGATCTTGTTCTTCTTTAGAAATATTATGCTGCGCAATAATACACATGTTATAACTTCAATATAAAAAATTATAAATTTCTTGTTTCATTGCTATTAGTTCCCTCTTTATCTCAATGGTTTACGTGCTGCATATACCTGTCGTATATGATTAGGACGGGTTGCATTTAACCAAACCACGTTGTTGCCATTTGATTCTAAGGCCATTGATGTGTTGTCTTTGACCCTGCACAATCGATAGGCAGTTATTAAAGTAAGGACACCTAACTTGATCTGCAGCAATACAAGTTGCTTTAAAATGACCCCCTCTGATCAAAGCCACGCCAAGTTAAGATAGTTGACTTCAGCGTAGACTGCACAGCAGGAAGGAGCAGTAAAACCAAGAGGGAACCAAAGCATCATGCACATTAGAAAAATTAACTAAGTACTCACGTGCTATGGTCTTATAGAGACGGCGCACGGGTTAAACGTCCGGCTGCCGGGCGGGCGACGATCTTCTAGTTGCCATGACGGCGGCGGTGTCGGTGGTCGTGGCGGTGGTAGTAGCGGTGACGGCGGCAGCGGCGGCGTCGGCGGCGGCGGTGGCGGCGGTTGTGGCGGCGGCAGCGGTAACGGCGGCGGCGGTGGCGGCGGCGACGCGGCGCGTGGTTCCGTGCGACCGTTTAGCCTGTACGCGCCGACGATGATGCTTTCCCGAGTTTCGAATAACTATACCGCTGATGCATTCACAAAACCGATGATTTTTGTATTCTTCGAAGAGCCGTGGACGCGCGCGAGAATGAGAGCAAGCGAGAAAGGAAGAGAGAAAGAGAGAGAAAGAGAGAGAGAGAGAGAGAGAAAGAGGGAGTGAGAGAGTTGAGTGAGAGAGAGAGAGGGGGGGGAGAGAGAGAGTGAGAGAGATCGATGACGGTCGTACACAGGCACAAGATATTTTCTTTCAGCACATTCAAAACGTGTATTTCCTTGTGGCGCTTGTTAAACAATATCCTCGTAATAACTTAAGCCTTTTATTTGTTCTGCCGGGGTTCTTGGGCAACCTTAATTTCGCGCGTCGAAATCACACGCTTGTCACTGAACAACGTTGGCCCGCGCAGATCATGTCGTCCAAGCAGCGCGGTGGCGGCTGCGGCGAGTCCTGTACGAAGCGCGGGCGTCTCGGTGTCATAAAAATTGGCGGTACCGCGCGCTTAAGTTTATCCGAAGAAAGCCCGTCTTAGCTTCGAAGCGGACAACCCGCGTACCGCAGCTTATCCCACGCTCAAGATACGTCGATGCGCGAGAAAGCAGGCTGTGCACCGTCAACAAACTTCGCGGTAGCCATTACACGCGACGAGGATAACAATGGGCGACACGAAAGCGCGCTATGGCCCCGATGCCTTTTTCTGAACAGCTTCGAGGCGCCTTCCGTAGCGTTGACCAATCAGAGCCAAGGTCGGTATCTCGAGAAAACGGGAGAGGCACGCGCGACTCGACGCGCCAATTGTATTCATTGGCCAAATGTACAATAAGAACCGATTGTAATTGGCTAGACGGAGAAGGTACGCTTTCTCTTCGTTGAATAAAACGATTTTATCTTGTCGTTCATTTTTTAGATACGTTTCATAATAATTCAGTTATAACAATTTATCCATTGTAAAGATTTTCGAAATCTTTACGATATATTATATTTTATTATTATCTATTGTATTTTTCATGATATTTATGTTATATCGAGCAAGGAAATATATTTATTGAATGCTGTAGAATTGGAATAACAATACCATTAATAATAATAAAATAATAGGTAATTGAGAATTTTATAACGATCGGTTGCGTTTCTATATAAAAGAAATATTTTCTTGAGAATATGCCTTAAAAATCACGTAGAGTTAAATTCAAATATCGCCGTTAGGTGTAGCTGCTGTAGCTGGACTTTTTCGTTACTGTTAAATACAAGTTAGAGGTACTTACGTCTTATATTCAAAATTTAAGATTATACCTGTTGTGCGTATACATTTTGATTTCTATCTATATGATTACTCTGTTCAATTATACATTATATTTATCAGCTTTATATGGAGAATGTGTTTAATTATATTTATTTACTATGATACAAAAGATTTAATAATATTTGACATAGTTGAGTCACATATTTTTTTTATTAAAATTAAATATAATTGAAAAATGTTTAGAACAAATTTGCAGTTTGCTTTTGTTACATATTAATATTATAAAAAATTAAAATATTAAAATTATTATGTTATACAAATATTTACGATATATATATATATATATATATATATATATATATATATTTATATATATATATAAAATTATTTATTTCTAAGAAATTATATTATTTATAAAATTTCTGATTGTACAGGTTAGTTTACATAATATTAGCCTATCACTTCAAAAACCTTTTATTATAATGATCAAGTACAAATTGAATATCTCAGCTTTACCATTTATATCCAATTATACTACTGATAACGTAAAAGATATAGTTATCGAGTTTAATAATTATTTATAAAACTTTATTTAACTATTTTCAAAATTATTTAATAAGATATAAAAACACACTTATGAACTACGATTAAAACAATGAAATTATATGAATATAAGAGACAATAATAATAATAAGAAGAACAATAAATACAATAGTAATATTTACTTATTAAGTTTTGCAATGAGCGCGAGCGAGCGCGCGCGCGCGCGCGAATGTGATATATGAAAATAATACTTTGTAAAATTTATGAATTTGGAATTATGATAAGATTTTGATAAAAAATGAATTTTAAAAAATTGACTTTAGTTTAATAAATAAAAAAAGAATACTTGAAAAGGGAATAAAAAAAAGAACAAAAAAAGGAAATTTTTTCGAAACTAATTCGCGCGCGCCTTCGGATAGGTACATATATATGTATATATATATATGTGTATGTGTGCGAGTTGCGCACAAATGTAGCACTGAAAGCATTTCAAAGCAATTCTAGGCGGTGTAGAACAGCGAATATGTTCAGTTGGCGTCGCGACGTCACGGCTGAAGGGTCGTAGGATTCGTATTTAGAAAAGGGAGTCTTCGATAACATTTCTCTCGTTTAATTAATATCAAATGAAAAGTTAAAGAGAAACATAAATAAAAAGAAGATAATAATAAGCACCGTAAAAATAACGAAAGATATAATAGAAAGAAATTCGATTAATTCTAAATCATTGAACCAAATAAATTATGGCCAATCGATTCGAGAAAAACACGAGAACGGAGGAGTCATTCTAGAAATACCTATATATAAAAAAAAATTCCTCTTTTTCAAAATGAACAAGTATCAAATGTCGACGAGTGTGTATATATATATATAGAGAAAAAAAAAAAAAAGGAAAAAAAAAACAAAAAGAAAATAAAAAAAAAAGAAGGACAAATCTAAAGTCTATTTTGTTAGATAGAAAAAAAAAAAAAAGAAAAAAAAAGAAGAAGAAAAAGAATAAAAAAAACTTTATCGTTGACGTTACTGAATTTCGTGATGCTCTCCAATCGTGATTTCGTGTTTTGATCTTGTGACATCCCAATATTCTGAGATAAAGGTGTTCTTTTTTCGTCAATTTTACTTCGAACGAGGAGAAAAAAAAAGAACGATAAGATCATTTTGTTACAATTAATGGACAAAGTTTATAATTTATTATTTTTAAAGGGATTCTAAAAGAAGAAAGATGAAAATTATACGAATCGTTCATGAAGATAAACCAAAAGGACATACTTACGTTTGACAGTGTGCCAAATCTTCCGGGAAAATTAAAAATTGTTCTTTAATCTCGACGGAGCTCACATATATATATATATATTTATATATATATATATATATATATATATATATATATATATATTTCACTCTCTCTTTTTCTCTCACTCTCACTCTCTCTCTCTCTCTCTCTCTCCTTCTCTTTCTCTCTCTCTCTCTCTCTCTCTCTTAAACAGGTCGTTAGTCACGTGTTATTCCATTTCATTAAAATACAAGAGAAGAGTATAATAAAGAATACAAATAAGAATATATATATATATGTATATATATATATATAATATTTCAAACATATTTCGATCGATGAAATTTCAACGAAAATTTCGGATTAAAGACTGTGTCAATTTACGACATATTCCTTTTATAAAGAATTTAGATTGTACATTTAATAAATGGTGAACTTTGTTTATCTCGCTTTCGTCATCGGCGAGATATATTTTTGAAAAAGAAAGAAAAAAGAAAAAAGAAAGAAGAAGAAAAGAAAAGAAAAAAAAAAGAGGGAAGAGTGAAAAGAAAAAAAGTCAAGTGTTATTAAGATAATATAGATATATTAAATTTTATTATGATAATCGATGATAATGTTCCCAAAATCGTGTAATTATTCTTAATAATTATTAAAAATCTCAAACAGAGCCAATAATAAAAGGGGCTCCGTAATGTGTCCTGGTACGAATATTTTCTTTTATACCATCTAAATTTGTCGTTTCAACGGCTTTCACAGCGTTGTGGTGGTATATTTGTTGTATGAATCTGTTGGGTCATCGACCTACGAACGATCTCTCTCATCGTCGAATAATTTTAGATAACGATAGTGAATTATATATTAGAAAAAAATATATTCGCTATTGGAAAAAAGTTGGATGAGAGTTTCAAACGAGTCAATGTTATTAGGTATGAATTAATGAAATTTCCAATTATATCTTGGGATTATAAGATTTTTTCAATGAATTTTATCGATAAATTGATCCTTTTTTTTTTCTTTTTTCTTTTTTTTTTTTTTTTTTTTTTCTTATAAATCGAAACATTCATTAATGATAAATTTCTAATAAAATTCTTATAAGATAGAGCTTATCAATCTCGTCGATTTTACGTATATTTATATATTTACGCTTATATTTCAAATAGTACACGATAATAGACAGATATTATTCTAATGATACAGATAAAAGATATTTGTTATAGTAACGTATGTGGTACTTACGTACTTACGTTCGCTCGTAAAACTGAGCATGCGTAAAACAACGCATATATATATATACACATACGTTATATATTATATAGTATATTATTTATATATTTTATATACTTTATATATATATATATTATATACTATATATTATATACTATATATTTATATATTATATACATGTTATATATATATATATATATATATATATAAGTTTTAAATGTTGAATTACAAATTTCAGGGAATAACGATAGAATGAATGCGATGAAGTTTTTAATTTAATACATTTTAACAAGAAAATACGAAGGAAACTCACGATTAGAATAAAATTTGTATCATTAAACGAAAATATTGCTGATAGATAAAAATAGATATTACGGGGTAAAAAGAAAAAAAAAAAAAAAAAGAAAAAAGAAAAAAGAAATGTCTAATTCACCCGTTATTAAAAAAGTACCACCAAGACCGAAAATCACTCTACCGATTCCTGGTCAATATGGACGATATCCACAAACACCCGCGGGATATGCATCGACACCTTATAATCAAACACCCGCACCTATTACACCTGTGCCTGTAACACCCGTTTCTGGACAACCACAAGTATTTTATTCCAACAGAGCTAGCGAATTTGTATTTACACAATTTAAAGGAATCAAAGACTTTACAAAATCTGGACTTAGCGTAGGCGAGAGAAGTGTATTTTGGTTATACGAGAAGGTAATATATTAAATATTTCGCAAAAGTTGGAAATTCAGAAAAAAATTATTTTTCCTTTTTGTCAGAAATTATAAATCTTTTGTAGGTTAGCTCCTGGAGTAAACGATGGTTCACCCACATATTTTTAGTAGTTATTGTATTTTTGTATAGTGTAGCCGGGGCAATGATTTTCATTACCATCGAAGGAACCAACGAGGATATATTTCATTTGAATATACGTCAAGAAAGGTAAATTATATGTTAATCGAAAAAAAAAAAAAACAAAAAACAAAAAAAGAAAAATGAAAAGAAAAAGAAAGAAAAGAGAAAAAAGAAAACGAACAAACAAAAGTTCGAAATTAAAATGGAAGTTTTTTTTCTTTCTGATCTCTCTGAAAAGAACTTCGAAAATATTACTTTTTAATATAACAAATCTAATCTCAATCGATTGGTATGTTTAATTTTTATTTATATTTTTGCATTCTTTTTTTTTTTACGTTCGATAATAAAAAAAATATAAAATATCGCGGGAATTAAAATGTTTAGTCATTTACATTGTGAAACGTATAGATCAAATGATAGTCCCAGAAAATGTGGGACAATTAAAGTGTCTATTTTAACGAGAGACAAAGAGAAAGAGAGAGAGAGAGAGAGAGAGAGAGAGAAAGAGAAAGAGAGAAACAAAAAGAAAAAGAAAAAGAAAAAGGAATGAAAGAGAATACTATAGTATAGCATAGCATGTTGACACATATATACTTATGTTATTTCATTCAAGATCTGTTCTGAATAATGTTTGATAATTGTTCAAACGAATGACTTTTTTCTTTTCTTTTCATTTTTCTTTTTTTTTTTTTTTTTATTCAAATGTAAAATACCTTTTTGTTATGATAATACAAACGGTATATAATTATATGAGATGTTCGATCGTGCGACATTGATAGATTCGATTTGCGCATCGCGATAAAACGATCTCCAAATACGTTTATATCACTAACGAGTTAACTTCGATCGTGAGTTCGTGTAAATGACTATTCCCTACAATTTTATGTTACGATCGATTAACCTCAGAACGAAGGTCACAAGTTAAGCAAGAAACACAAGAATCCGACCCTTTTTACATTATATTTATCTGTAAGAAATTTTCCTTCGCGTGACATGAATATTATAAAGTTTCTACGCACGATATGTATTTACTTAGGTACTTACTTACTTATTTACTTACTTACTTACTTACTTACTTACTTACCGTGGTCCAGCTATAATCTCGCTAACTATAGTTAACCTTTGTTAAATCACGTTTTCATGATTTTATCGATGAAAATATATTCAAAATTCTCGATATTCGACATGTGATCTTTACATTAATATAAATTCATATCGAAGTTTTTTCTTTTATATTTTTGATTTCTTTTTTTTTTTCACGTAATTCATGAATAACACGAAGGAATGGGGATGTAGGGGGTAGGGACTGGGGGGGTGTGTGGGGAGAGCGGAATTCAATTGTATAAACTATAATATTAATATAATACATAGTTTTTCTACAATCTTTAGAAACAAAACGATCGAATTGATCAGGGAACTTTGGGACGACGAAGTATTGGCCTCGGATGTGGAACTTTGGAAGGGAGGAGCCCGAAGGGAACTTATGAAATATGAAGAACACCTTTACGAATTCTACAAACTTGGCGTAATCGACCGTGGCGAAAAAGTGTGGACATTTTGGAACGCCGTTTTTTACTGTGGCACCATTTATACGACCATCGGTGAGTCCTATTAAAAATTTTACGAATACGAATTTTTAACCTAATAATTTTTCTAACGATAATAATAAATAAATAAATAAATAAATAAATAAATAAATAAATAAATAAATAAATAAATATGTATATATATATACTTTTTTTCTTTTTCATTTTTTTTTACATTCAATAACACGATCATCGTTTAATAAATGCAACGTGTCGTTTTAAAAATAAAATACACATATGTTTTGTTGTATTAACTTAAAGTTCGCGATATAGTATCGTGCTTGCCTTTTTTTCTTTTTTTTTTCTATTTTTTTTTTTTTTTTTTTTTTTTTTTTTTTTTTTGTAAAAAAATATTTATCCGATTTGATTGCAATTGTCGTCGTGTCGAATAAAATACTGAATTGGTCGTATATCGTAACCATCGGGAGACATTCTCGAGATCATTTCGAAGATTTGTATCTATCTTTATAGCTGCACTTTAATCCAACACAAGTTAGGTGGGGAGGGAAGGGGTAGAGGGCGGGGTTGATTTGTTTAGCCGCTGCCACACTAAATCTCACTCTAGTGAAATATATATAAACGATGGTTAATAGATACTGCGATGAGAAACGTAATTTTGTTACAAGAAACTCCATTTATCTTGAAATAACAATCGGGTATCAATCGCCGGTCTACAAAATGTTAACGTCGCCTTCGATATGAACTCTTCCTCGTTGAATCAGAATATATAAATTATTCTGGAATGTTTATATATTTTTACATTAGTACATATATATATATATATATATATATATTTCGAATGCTGAGAGAACATCTTGCCCACGCATACTATTTCGAGTAGTTCATATTACGTAACGAAAAACTAGAAGAGAATTGGAAGAAATAATCAGGGTGGAAAAAAAGAGATCGCGCGCGCGCGCGCGCGCGCGCGTTTAGTCTAAAATTTTTACTTGACACGTGTTTGAAATTTTTTTACGTTTTATAATAAATATTGTTAAAAAATAAATGATCCCGTTGAAAGACGACGCTTAACAGGTGTTACATCTCGTTTAAATAAACAAACAACAACAATAACAACAATAAAAAATAAGATATAACAAAGAAATCGTCAAAATCGTATAACAATCGATGATATACTATGTTCTAATCGTGTTTCGAACAAAGAAGAATATAAAAAAAAGAAGAAACAAAACAAGAACGTTCAAACGTGAAAAAAAAATAAATAAAAAATAGATCATTCGATTTACATGTACGTTTCATCTAATTTTTTATTTATGTATGTATGTTTGTATGTTTATATATATATATATATATGTCGATGGTTATCTTTCCTAAAAAAAAAAAAGAATCGGGTCAGATTACTCGGTCACAACCGAGCATTCAAGCATATATTTGGTCATCTTCCAAAAAAGATGTGACCTCTCTTTATTTGTATATATCTTGGAAGTGTCTTTAGCAAGTCATCTTTTTGAGGAAAAAGAGACAGAGACAAGGATAAAGAGAAAGAGAGGAAGAGGAAGAGAAAGAGAGAGAAAGAGAGAGAGAGAGAGAGAAAGAGAGAGTCAGCGACATTTTATACAACTATTTCGAGATACGGCGCCATCATTTTCACATTCTTGATGTCTATTTTAAATAGTTATTACGACGAAGTATAATAATATGTCACAATGTACATACCTAGATACATTAAAAGTTCGAAAGTATAATAATTTTTATCATGATTAATAGAAAATCTTAAATTAAATCTTTATAGTTACGATGTGAAACGTAATGTGACGATAAAGATACTTTAATAACAAAAAAAAAAATATTCCTGAAAATTCAATTACATAGTATTATAAAAAAAGAAAAGCTCGGAATATCAATCATTTCTACACTTCCATTTATAATGAAAGAATATAAAGTAAATTCTACTACTTTAATTATAGTTAAAGAAAGAAAAGAGAAAAAGAAAGAGAGATAGAGAGAAGATTAATATTAAAATAATAGCTCTAAAGGTGATTATCATGTCGGCTTTTGTGAAAATAAGATATTACGCTAGAAAAAAAGAAATATATATATATATATATATATATATTGATATTGATATTGATTTATATTGATATTAACTAATAATTATATAAGTAATAATATATATTGATGTTAATTAATAATATTATTATATTATTATGTAGACACACACACACACACACATATACATATACATATACATACATATATATATATATATATGATGATAATGATGATGTATGAAATATATATATATATATATATATATATATATATATATATATATATATTGATATTAAGTAATATAGCAATTAGTAATGATAACGGTAATATAAAAAATATAATAGCAAATCGCCCTTAAAAAGACCATAAGAAGATAACGGAAGAGGAATAGATAATGTTAAGTTTTAGGTGTAAGTTATCGGAAATTAGGGGGGAAAAGATGATAGCACGTGGCGCCGGCGCGGTTCGTCTATCCGGTCGAAATGCCGCTACGTAAAATGAGTTGCGGTACATACAGGCGCGGCATCGCGACGCCAAAAGAGAGAGAGAGAAAGAGGAGAGAGAGGAGAGCGAGAGAGAGAGAGAGAGAGAAAGAGAGAGAGAGAATCGGAGAACACGGTTGTGCGTCAATTGCGCCAATTCGAGCGTCGCTCGATAAACTGACGAGAACGACAACGGCAACGACGACGACGAGGAGTTAACGTGCTGCGTCAAAAGTAACATCGTTTTCTTCTACCTAGGCGTTTTCTCCGAGCTTTCGCTCGTATTACCAGTGGTGGTGCTGGTTGTGGTGGGAGCAACCTCCGTTTTATTTCTGTCTTTCGCTCTACGTGCACGTAACAAATAGAAAGAAACTAAAGATACAAGGAGACTGGTTAAAATCGCGATCTCGTTTTCTTTTTAATCTTCTTTTATTAATCCTTAACTTCTATTCCATTTTTTATTTCATTCCATTCTCCAAATTCTTTATATTTTTCTATCCGTTTAAGGATTTTCCTTTCTTACCCGCCTCCCTATCTGTCTATCTGCCCTCTTTCCTTCTCCCCCTCTACCCTGATCTGTTAATATCAATCACGTGTCTTTCCACAAGAGGCACACACAGTTACGAGATTTTTCATCGTTGACGAGTTGTCGACGATGGAGGATAGTTACACGGTTCACCGACGTCGCAAGGCAGCGGCAAAGAGACGCGAAAAAACACCGGAACCCTCGTCGAGAAGTCAACTCGTAGAGACATCCGAGGATGAGGAAGAGATTAGGAGAGCGAGGATGGAGAAGATGGCTGAGGATACCGAACGTATGGAAGAGATGGAAAAGGAGAGAAAGGTGAAAGGTCAGGAGAAAGATGGGCGATTAAACGAGGAACAGGATCAGAAGGAAGGGACGCATGAAAGAAAGAAAACTACGAATGGTAAAAGGAATACTATACAACTTGAGGATGTTGCTCGTCGAGATATGATTTCTTCGCAAGCAACAACAAGCCTTATTAATCGTTCACGTGAAATCGATAACGATAACAACGTAGAACGGAATCTACAACAGGATATTAAGGTTCCGAGTAAAATGGTGGAAGAGGAGGCGGAGGAGGAGGATATTGGAAAAAAGGAAACTCTGAGGATAAGGGAAGATGAAAGCGAACTTATCGACACGAGGAAAGTTGAAAAACGAACGAAAAAAAGATCGAAGGATCGTACGATCGAAAGACATCCTCGGTCAACAGATTCTAGCGAGGAAAAGAGCGAGACTAGCCCAAGTAGATTAAAGTCTTCTGAAATTGTCAGACCAAGAACGAGAAAATCCACTGGTAGAGCTCGAATGAACGAGGGTGATAAGTCCGTTCGTGAGAAACACTCGTTCGATACGAAAATTCGCCCTAAGGATAAACCTGAAAAAAAATCTTTACAACAACCCCCTGACCCCAATGAAAGTATCACAGAGGGAGCGACGATGAAGAAAAGCGAAAGCTTCCCACCCAGATCCTTGGAACGACAACCAATTGTAAAGAGATCAGCGACAGATGTTAAAAAACAAGTGATACCATTGAGTAACGATAGTCTAATAGAGGATTTTGCAAAAGCACAGCGCGAGTATTTATTGAGAGAACGTAGCATTTTGGATCCTGATTTACCAGAGGACTATCAGGAAGCTAATGAAATAATGGCTATGAGAAGGCGAAAAATTGGTATGATCCATAGCGAAAGCGAACATCAAGAGATTATTAATTTGGTGAAAAATGAGCCGGTAGATTCGTTGAAAAGCTCTTGGTACTCTCGATTCACATTGTTTTCATTCTTTATGAAAAAGAAAAAAACCGATAGTTCCGAGATAGAGAAAGAACGTGAGGATATGCCGAAAAATGAATCAATCGAAGAAATAACAAATTCTGAGAAGGAACATATCAATATACAAGAAAAAGTTACTTTCTTGGATTTCCTTCGTGCGCTAAAGGACATCGCATCTGAATTAAAGGCTTTCATGACTCAAAATCCAATAGAAATGAGGATAATAAGAAAAATGAGAAATCGTTGTATAGCCCAATTAATTTTGATCATGATATATTGCGGTCTTGGTGCTTTTGTTTTTCGATTTACCGAAGGTGCGTTCGAGACCTTTTACAAATGCGGCGTAAAGAGAGTAAAGAGAGACTTTTTGGACAGCCTATGGAATTATAGTCACAATCTTAGAGAGGACGATTGGAAGAGCCTGGCGCGAAGAAAGTTAATGGAGTTTGAGGAACAATTACATACCGCACATGAGGCAGGTGTACACACGTATAGTGGACAAAGAAGTTGGACCTTCTTGAATGCCGTTGTATATTGTCTCACTGTGATCACTACTATCGGTGAGAAGATATTGATCTGATCAACGAAAAGAACGTTCTGTCGAATATCAAAAATTTTCCGATTCATAATCGTACAAGATATGTAATGTTTCTCGATTAATATCGAATTAAAGTATTTTTAGATTTTATAATAATATAAAGTCAAAATGAACCGTCAATGAACTATCAGCATTACGATAAATTAATAACCATTTAATTAAATAAATTAACCAACTTACAGGATTATTTCGTTTACAATGAAGACAAATAGATGATATATATATATATATATATATATATATATATATATATATATATAAGATCTATTTTAATACGATCGAATTCATAGAAAATGTTTCTATTTCTCGTCAAGCGTTATCTAATGATATATTAATTAACAAAAACACATTTTTATTTCTTTAGTCATATCTCACCGAGCACTACAACCGGAAGAGCCATCACGATTGTTTACGCTATATTTGGTATTCCGATGTTTCTTATCTTATTGGCAGACTTTGGCAAATTATTTACACGCGGTATCAAGTTCCTTTGGGCATTCGTAAGAAGGCTTTATTACACTGGAAGTTGTCGAAAAGTTCGTGGAACTGTGCCTGTACAGGTGAATCAATATAATTTGTTTAATTATACAAAGAGAAGATATATAAGCATGATCTTTCAATTTTAATCGATTATCTATTATCCATGAAAATTATTCGTTATATCACAAAACATATAGCTTATAATAGATATTATAGTTATATAAATTTATATCTTTATTATTGTAATATTATTTCTTTCTATAGTTATTAATAATGTCAACAATATTTATGTTAATTAATTATATTAGATATGATATACGTTCTACGAATATCTCTCACTATTTCATTTAATTCTTATATTAATAATATTTCCACGAATTTATATTTCGATAAAAATTTATTATTAAAGGAAGTTATGAAAGGCGTCCAACTGGTATACGATCTCGCGACGTTTAGAAGACCATCCCAAATGAACCCGGAAGATATAGAAGAGATTCAAAAGCAACAAAATCAACAGGCCGTATTAAATATAGATGGAAATGCACCAGACACACCGGGAACACCGGCTATGTCAACGTTCGCAATAGATGATGAATTTAATCTTCCGATATCAGTAGCAATATTCATTCTTCTTGGATATATCTTCATAGGTGCTACGCTTTATAATGCGTGGGAGCAATGGGGTTTCTTCGAGAGTTTCTATTTTGTTTTCATTTCAATGAGCACTATCGGTTTCGGCGATTACGTGCCAAAGGTAATCATGATCTATCTTTATAAATTATAAAATAAATCAAAACTATATAACATGACATAATACAACATACATATACAACACACACACATACACACACACATACACACGCGCACAGATTTATAATACATATTTTTGTAAACAAAACGAGCATGGAAGAATTGATAATCTCTATATCTCTATCCATTATTAAGTTCTATAATAAGAAATTATATATGTTATATATATATGATTGAGTCTATACCATATAATGATTCCTATAAATTCCGAATGGTATGGCACTATAGAAAAAAAACAAAGCCTGCATATCCGGCTTAATTTGCTTACTAGCATTCTAATTTTCACGTGAATGACATGAATGCATATCGTTTTTCCTTTAAAAATAATTCTCGCGTTGCTAATTTTAAATTATGGAATTAATTTCATTTCTGCTTTTATTTTTCACGGTGGCGTTCAGATGGTAAGATTTAAAATGAAAAAAAGAAAAAAAAAATGAACAAGCGTATGCTTCACTCCTATAATTGCTATAATTGCACTCATTTATCGCACATGCTTTTCCCAATAGTCACACATAGAGCACTGTTTCATTCAATTTATATCGAAATTAATCTACAATAAATTATAATTATTATGTTGACTTGATCAAATATTAACAAATTTATTGATTGATTTAGCATCCCATGTATATGATGTGTTCGATAATATACCTGGTATTTGGTCTGGCTCTAACTTCGATGTGCATCAACGTAGTACAGGTAAATATCATAAATAATATTTATTATCTATTTTTACTTGTTCCAATGACATTATATATATATTTATTTATTTATTTATTTAAATACCGTCCTCGTATGTCACAGGTGATGCTGTCGGATTCATTCAAACAGGCAAGCCAAAAAATTGGTGCCACGATCGGCTTTGAAATCGCGGATGACGATGGATCGGTAAAACCTGCTCCACCACCACCAGTTGAAGTGGCAGACATTCATACATCTATAAAAGATTCTGAAAGTGTTGAAAAGATAGCACCTAAAGCAAAACAAGAGGATGTAGATCTATAAGTTATAAAAATACTTGTAGATATGATTATTGGAAAAAAACATTTAATTGATCTTACGTTCTTTTAAAAGAGCTTTAAGTGCGTATTCCAATTTTGAAAAATTATAATCCTCTGCTTGCTTGATCAGATGGACTTTCGGCTTTTATTATCACAACAAATATGTATATGTATTATGTGTGCATGCATATATATATATATATATATATATATATATATGCATGCGTGATAAAGGGATATTTATATATGAAACAGAAAGATACATTCGCTTTCTTGTTTGAAATAATCCACTTTTTTATCGAGTAAAAAAAGTGAGAGAGAGAAAGAAAGAGAGAGAGAGAGAAAAAAAAGAAATGAAAAACACTTCTGCACAATGAGAGCGGCCTTATCGTTGTCGTCGTCGTCGTCGTCGTTCTTTCGCTTAATTAATTTATAAGAAAAAAAAGGTCAGAAGGACTTATCCTTTGGGATATCCTTCGAACAATCGCGAACGTATATGTAGACCGCTTTACGCTGTCACATTTATTCATTTCAAAATTGATAAAAAAATCGATGTATCATTGAAAAGATTGTCATTGTCTTTGTGATACAGATAGTATAATTTTAGGATAACATCGATCGTCTTATATAATAATAATAATATATTATTTTCTCATGATTATGTGAAAAAGCAGACTGAAAATATTATTTTTTAAATGCTAATCATTTATTTTATTTTACGGTTTGTTCCTCATATTTTAATATCTATTGACAATAAATATAAACACATGAAAATATATATTACACTTTTTTTTTTTACAATTTCTCTTTTAAACAATTTACACAATGATCTTTACATTTTCTTAATTATATACAATTCGTATTTCTTGCTTCTTATTACTCCACACATATTAATACTAATAATATTCTTTACTATTTCATTAATACTAATTAATATTCTTTACTATTTCATTTTTTACCGATTATTGTGATTTCAAGAACAGAAAATAATAATTTGACACAAGTAATATCTGCTTTCGTACATAATATTTAAAATTCACTTATCTAATATGCGATGTAAATTACCAATCATATTTGCAAATTTCTTCTATGGAGAACCGCGTCCATTATTAACATAACATAGATAAATTGTAGCATAGATAAATTATATGTGAATTGTTTTTCAAATATTTTATTAATAATATTGCATATTATAATTCCAATGAGGCTAGATGAACATCGACACGATGACTTTATCTTTAATATATAATAATATTAAATGCATTCATTATATACCTATATGTATATATATATATATATATATATATATATGTATATATATATATATATATATATTACTAGTTTTGACTGATTATCTTATGTATTTTTTTAATGATATTTTCGTTTGTCGCTTGTAAAGTCTAATTTTTAGATTACTAGTAATTTATTGTTTGGTTACGATTGTATTCCTTCTATTTCTATTTTCCATATTTGCATGCAAGATTAAAATATTATCTCAAAGCATCGAATTTAAGCTGTAAAGGTCTAATAATTTTTGTGCGAAATTATATAAAATAAATATAAATAGAACAATGTAGCCATTTTTCACTACAAGAAAAAAAAAAGAGAATCGTGCCTTTTTAAAAATCAACTGTATTAGCTACTTACTATATTATCTAATTCCTATGACACAAGATCCCATTTGTAAAAGTTAGTATGCGATTTATAAAAAAAAAAAATGTCGAACAATTAAATATCGAATGCCTATTTTTCTCTTTATATTTTAAACAATAAATAACTTTTATGTGCGTGTAAAAAAATTTGTTGTAGTTTACTTTTTTCTCTTTCTACTTTCATATTTTTTTTTTTTTTTTTTTTTTTAATTATTCAATTAAAGATTAATTAAACAACATTTTGAATAAACAATTAATAACATTTACAATAAACATTTGTTTCATGCTATTCAAAATTTATCACGATATTTTCTTCATTGTAACTATATTAGATCATTTTAAATAATTAAAAATTAATTTTTGTAATGTCTCTTACCTTCTGTGACAATAAATTACGTTTTCATCTTTTTTCTTACGTTCAAAGATATGATTGGACGACATTCTTTAATTCCGTATATACAAATATATGAAATTCACTATAGAACATAAAATACATATATTAAAAAAATTATAATCGTTAATTCTATTATAGGATACATGTTTATTTATGTAAATACATATGTCATATTAAATATCAATCGATGTTAAAATTACTTGTGAATATATATGATTAATAATAAAATTGTTTTCATTTCGTTCGCGCTTCGTTTACGTTCATTAAGAAAACAATATGGCTACGTTAGAATTCAAAATGGCCGAAGGATGACAACGCAGTGCTGTCAATTGAAGGAAAGATTGAATGTTACTACGAATTTGGAGGGAAAATGTCTCACATTCAGTATGTTGATGAGCTGGTCAAGGAGTATTTATTATTTCGAGGATTTAGTCAAACTCTGAAAGCCTTCGACAACGATTTAAAGACCGAGAAAGAAAAAGGTTTCAGGGTGAGAACATCGCAATATAAGATATGAAGAGAATAAAGAGTGCAACAACAATATTTACTTTGTATGCAGCATTATTGAAAAAAGATGTTTATATATTTATTTGTTTGACATATATAGGATTCATTATTTAATATGCGATTGATTTATAACTATTTATATCACTTTAATCAGTCAGATTTTAAATGCAGCTTCAAAACAATCATTTTTAATACATAACCTCTTCGTTACTTTTTCAATTTACGTTAAAAGAAATCGTTTATGATTAATGTGAATGCAAGTTTAATAACTTTCTATTGATCATTCATTTCTTTTTTTTTCTTACTAGGTTGATAAAATTGTTGATCAATTGATGCAATATATATATACATATGATTTATTATCTCTGAGAGAATTATGGGGTCATTTAGATATTAGAATGTTTTCCCGTTTGGAAAATCATTTTACTCCGGCTATAAAAAAATTAGAGAATGCTGTTTTAAAAATGTATCTAGTAAATGCAGCTGTAAATAATAAGCAAGATCGTATTCAAGAATTTTTTACTAAAATGGCACCGGAATTCATTCTGAATGGAAAGAGTGGTTTGGTATGATATATTTTAGTTATGAAATATACAAAATATATATATTTTCTTTAAATTATAATCTCACAGTATTACCATTTGTAAAAAAAATCCTGAAGATAATCCAACATACTGAATATACAAAAAATATATATATATATATTTTTTTTTAATTATAATTTCGCAGCATTACCATTTGTAAAAAATCCTGAAGATAATCCAACATATTCGGTACATTTTACCAGACAATGGCAAGATACTATGTTGGTTTCTTTACATAATTTTCTTGCAACTATTTTTCAAGTAGGTAAATTTCAAGTCTTAATTATAAATATGAAATGGATTAACATAATGAAATGTTATATCTCCAATGAACTAAACTTTTACAGTGTATGCCACAACCAACATTATTAACAATAGATGAAGATACGAATAAGTTAAAACGTTTACAAGAGGAGAATGAAGCCCTGAGACAAAAATTAAATGAACCTATTAAAATAGAAACAATCGCTGATGTAAATCCAGGGCCAGTACCACAGTATCCACCAATTATGGATGACTTTTATATCATTGCTCAGTATGTATTGTACTTCTATATAACGTATTAAATAATTAAATTATACATTTACATTATTTTTTGTTTAGGGAATCACCTTTAATGGAAATCCTAAAACATTGAGAAGTTTAATAAAGAATATAGGCGGTGGTTCAAGTCCAATTTTAAGTAGAAAATCTGCAACAAATATTAAGAAACATACAGAATCTGATATAGCATCTACAAAAAGGACAAATACTAAAGGAAGACTGAATTCAGTTGCAAAAACTGAAGCGGTTGCTAAAAGAAGTATGAGTTGTGATTCTCGATTAACAAGTACTAGAAAAAGGGATTCATCTATTGACACTACTGTCGACAGAAAAACAAAAGAAAAGATTGAGTCAACTTATATCCTTTTAAGTCAGGTTAATTAATGTTCATAAACATTAAACAATTTATTTTAAGACACGAATCACAATTATTACAAATGCCTTATGAACAAATTTTTCAGGAGGAATATACAGAACATAAAACATCCATTATTCAATGTAAAAGCAATGCAAGTGGTTCATATGTAGCAACGGGTGATGCTGATGGCGTTATCAAAGTATGGACACCAATTCCATCGCCAAAGTATATATTTCTCGTATATTCGTTTATAATATAAATTTTACGATATATTAAAATTCATAAAATCGTTTATATTTTTTTCTTTTTTTTTCTTTTTTTCTTTGAATTTCTCTATTAGAACTGTCACGACATTTAATTCACCTATGACAAACGCAAATAAGGCTATAACTGCATTAGATTGGATATCAAAAAATGAACGTTTCTTTTTACATGGCGATAATAACGGACTAATTCAATTACACGAAACGCGTGATTGTAAAACACTTTGGGAAATACAACATGAAGGATCACGGATTATTACTTTACTTTGTAATCCAACCGATTCTACATTTGTATGCTCAGTATCAGATCCTACAGAAAGCAAATTACTTTTATATGACATAAAGTCGACGAAATTAGAAAGAATTTTACCTACAGAACAAAATGTAGTTGCTTTGTGTTCTGCATTTAATCACAATGGTCAACTGCTTATCACAGGAATGTCAAACGGCAATATACTGATACATGATTTGAGGCGAAATGAAATAATAGATAATCTTGGTTCTCATTCGAGTCCGGTAATTGATATAGAATTGATAAATGATTTCACAAATATTTGTGCTCGAAGTGAAGATGGGAAATTATGCCAAAGAAGCTTAAACCACTCAGGAAAAATCTTGTGGGAAACTAAAATTAAAATTGAAAAAACTGCTTTCCATGGGAAATTATTTACATTTGATCAAAGTGGAAATTATATGTTACTTTGTACACAAAGTGGAGGTAACATATATAAAGTAAGCAAAAAAAAAAACATACGAACTATTGTATTTATTATAGATATGAATATATAAATTTTGGATTTCTAAAAATATTGTATGTGTAGATGCCCCCTGGTATGCAAACAAAAGTTTTAGAACTTGGTGGACATAAAGGAACATTATGTTGTGATTGGTCCAGTGCTAATCAATCTGGAACATGTATTACTGGTGGTGCAGAAGGAAAAGCTAGGGTATCAACACTACTATCCCCATGATACAGAAATAAAATTAGTATATGCGTGAATTCATGAATGGAGAAATCAGTCATTAAAAAGAAAGTTAGCAGAATAGAGCAATTATGTAGATATTAATTTTGTTGGTATGTAATTATATTATCTATTAATTTTTAATCTAGTTTTAGAATGGAATATACAAATAATATATATATATACTATAATATATCATAAATGTGTAGTAATATTAGTAGGAAATCGATTATTTCATAAAAAGTACAATGAATGCCAATGTATCATTTTTTTAATGTAATATTAATATTATTTTATTTTTTAAAAATAATTAACAGATTACTAAGTTGTAAAATTATAAAAAAATGACTTATTAATGCAAAAATGTGAAATGTGATCTTATATAGGTTTACTATCTGAGGAAAAAAAAAAAAGAAAACATAATATGTACAGAAAACAAAAGTCAAAGTCAATAAATACAAGTCAATTTTAATACAAATATTATCTACTAATGTCATTTCTTTATTATAAAATATTATGGCTTTTATTGTAAAAAAGAATACATAATAATTTTCTAAAAATCTTACCTCACTTATAGTATAAGTTTAACAAGAAAGGAATTTCAAATGAGGTGGACGCACTGACCAACGATTAAATGGTCCTGTTATATCTAACTGTGGTGACCAGAATCTTCTAAGAGCTTCAGTTATTTCAGCTGGAGTTATTGGTTTAGTTGCAGCACCCTAAAAATATATACGGTTTCAAATATTTTATATATTCTTACATGAATATATATAATAATCATTTTTAAAAACTTATAAATTTATTATATATCACAAACCTTTCCATGATAATTTATATGTATATGGATTAACATAACTTAGTTTAAGACGATCTATGGCATCTCCATATATTTTAGTTTGATCTTGGCGCACTAAGAAAACAAGATCAATAATTTGCGCAACTGTTTCATATGCTAAATATCCTAAAATCACATAACCTTCTTTGGATATTGTGATGTTACCTATAAATTTTACCAATTGTATTAAGATATTGTATTATATATTCATATTTTTTAATGCGTTAATATTACGGAGAAAAATTACCATCTGTACAAATCCAGTCACTAAATTTATGACGATTCTTATTTGCAAACGATGCATTACGCGCATTACTAAATTTAATGTAACGTGCTTCATCCATTGAACGTGTAATCATCTCAGCACGAATGCATCTGTTTAATTTTATTTCATCTATGACTGATTTATTTTCAAAAAGTTCTCCAGTATTGTCAATGGTACTAAGAAATTCATGATATGGACCCTTTGGTTATTATTTTGTAATTGTTCATTATCTCTACTATATCCTCTGGATCATCACTTTTCAAAACTTTATTGACAGAAGCTTTGAACTGTTTCAATTCTACAAAATTTCAAAAAATTTCAATAAGAAACATTTAAATTATCATGGATAAATAATTATATTATTGTATACCTAAATATTTAAGCAATCGCTGTAGTTTAATTTTATCTTTACGTAACAAAAACATAAAATCTTCCGCTGTTACAACATTAGACTTTTTCAATATTCCTCGCCTTTCAGCAACTTCACATGCTTTTTAACAATTCCTCTCATTTGATGCAATACAATATCTTCTATTATTTTTGCGGATTCTATTAATGGTTCACTACCAATCACCAAATCCATGCATCATTTGTCGAATTTCTATAATTATAAAATAATATATATTAACTGCAATTTTAGAAATAAAAAATATTATTTAATTCTCAACAATTGATAAAGAGAATAGTTATTTGAAAATTTGAATCTATTTAACCTATAATGGTAGAAATACACACCAGCTATGTAATTGGTTGATTCATTTTTATAATACTGAGGATCATTTACAGATTTTGAATTAGATGCTTCTGCCATTATTAAAATAATGGCAGAAATAATTTAATAAACAATCTTTAATGAGATTATAAAAAACAAACACATAACACACAAAACTACTTGGAGAAATACGAATTTATAATGTTTACACTGTCGCCAGGAGGTCTCAAAGATATTTAACACCTTGGAAAAAGCTTATAATGCCATCTATAAAAAATTCATAGAAACTACATTACAATTAGACTTAAGATCTGATTAAGGCTGTTCATCGGATTTCGCTCTTAGAATATTTAATTTTAGCAAAAGGAAAGAATAAAATAACAATAAATAATATTAATAAAAATAAGTAATAATAATGAAAATAAATAAGAACAAGTAGAATAATAAAGAAGAGACAAATTTTCAATACGTTTTCCTGCAAAATTCTTTTAGAATTCTACTATATCTAATCTATTTATTTACTGAAATATAATTAATTATGTAAAATTCAAGTATTTTAAAGTTTAGTTAGAATTAGAGGCAAAAAATTTTCGAAATCCAATAAAACATCCAGCCATTCACGCGGTGGTACTTGCGTTATACGATCTATCGTAAGATTTCGATATATCGTAAATAATACCGAGATTTCACTACGTGGAAGTTGCTGCATCAGGAGACCAACGGAGTGTTAAAATAATGATAATTCTATTCTATAATCCGCGTTTCCGAAAAGTCACGAGCAGTTAAACGAAGTTTAATCGTTTAATCGAGGTATATAAAGAATAATTAATGAGAGTAAATAAGAATAAATAGAAATGACACCGGACATAAATGTGTGATAGATAAATTTCCTTTTCGTTTTTCATAGAAGTAATTGTACAATTAATTCTGTAATATTTCTTCTTTTGAAGTATTATTAGCGATATAAAATGGAAATATGGTAATGTTTAGTTGGAATTAGATTGAGAAAATATTGGAAAAGTAATACAATATGCAGCCATTCGCTCGATAATACTTGCGTTATAAGATTTACAATTAGACTTTGCAAGTATTAAAGACCCAGGTCTCACCACGTGGAGGTTGCTGCATGTGGAGACCCACGGGCTGACGGTGACTCTACTCTATAATCCGCGTTCCGCGATACCGATCCGGGATACCTTTCCGCTTCAATGCACTGGCTTCTTAACTAACAGGGTATGCGTAGCTTAGCTACAACACACCTCTTACAGATAGCTCCACCATTTGCACCGTCCGCTTCAGACATAACGGATTATAAAGCACATCCGAATTCGTGCTTTCCGAATTTCGAACAATCAAAGCGCACTCCTTAGAAATACTAATCGCGTCGCGACACTCACGTGTGTGTTATAATTACGTAGATTCTACTGTTAAGCCGAAATTCGCGAAATACTCCCATCGAAATTTCGAAAAAATCAAACGAAGTCCACGGTAGGACCTTTAAGCGCGCCCGAACACCCACGCGAGTGTTAGAAAAACGGTGACTCTACTCTACAATTCGCGTTTTCGATACGAACAATCAAACGAAGTTTAATCGCGCCCGAGAACACCCACGCCTGTGCCCGCCGACACGCGCGCCAGTGTCCTTCCTATCCTTCCCGTATTCTCGCGTAGAAATCGACGATGAATCCTGCCATGCGATGTATCATCTGGCCGCAAATGAACCTATCCCTCGATGATCTATCCTGGAAAAGAAAAAACTAAAGAGAAAATAAGAGAAAGAACAAAAATATATAAAATAAAACATAATATATACATAGATTATAAATAAAATATAAATAAAATAGAAAATAAACATATATAAATAAATAAGAAAGCTAAAGAAAGAAACAAAAAAGAGCAGCTCTGCACGATGCGAAAACTGCAGGCAACACCATTCCATGTATCCTACCTAAGACCTATAAAACATAATTAATAAGAATATATTAAAAACATAATTAAGAACATAATTAAAACATAATTAGAAAAATAATTAGAAACATAATTAAAAACATAATACAAAACATGATTGAACACATAATTAAAATTATAAATAAAAAGAAACAACATAAATAAATATTAAGAAAGTACAATTAAAAGGAAATAATACATTGATAACATAATTGAAAAATAGAAATGTGAAATAGAAAAGAGAGCCGGAGAACGAAAAGAGTGCCGGAGAATGTAAAGAGAGCTGGAGAACGAAAAAAGAGCCCCAGAAAGAGAAGAAAAGAAAAACAAGTCCACACGATGCTGTGACAGCAACCCGCACAGAGGCCCTCACCCATGAGCCCCACCCATAGGTCCCACCCGAGATATATAAAGGATAATTAATGAGAGTAAATAAGAACAAAAAGAAATGACAGCAGACATAAATGTGTGATAGAAACATGTTCTTATCGTTTATGTAAGAATTTATTGTACAATAGAATTCTGTAGTATTTCTTCTTTCGAAGTATTATTAGCGATATAAATGGAAATATGGTAATGTTTAGTTGGAATTAAATTGAGAAAATATTGGAAAAGTAATACAATATGCAGCCATTTGCTCGATAATACTTGCGTTATAAGGTTTACAATTAGACTTTGCAAGTATTAACGACCCAGGTCTCACCACGTGGAGGTTGCTGCATGTGGAGACCCACGGGCTGACGGTGACTCTACTCTATAATCCGCGTTCCGCGATACCGATCCGGGATACCTTTCCGCTTCAATGCACTGGCTTCTTAACTAACAGGGTATGCGTAGCTTAGCTACAACACACCTCTTACAGATAGCTCCACCATTTGCACCGTCCGCTTCAGACATAACGGATTATTAAGCACATCCGAATTCGTGCTTTCCGAATTTCGAACAATCAAAGCGCACTCCTTAGAAATACTAATCGCGTCGCGACACTCACGTGTGTGTTATAATTACGTAGATTCTACTGTTAAGCCGAAATTCGCGAAATACTCCCATCGAAATTTCGAAAAAATCAAACGAAGTCCACGGTAGGACCTTTAAGCGCGCCCGAACACCCACGCGAGTGTTAGAAAAACGGTGACTCTACTCTACAATTCGCGTTTTCGATACGAACAATCAAACGAAGTTTAATCGCGCCCGAGAACACCCACGCCTGTGCCCGCCGACACGCGCGCCAGTGTCCTTCCTATCCTTCCCGTATTCTCGCGTAGAAATCGACAATGAATCCTGCCATGCGATGTATCATCCGGCCGCAAATGAACCTATCCCTCGATGATCTATCCTGGAAAAGAAAAAACTAAAGAGAAAATAAGAGAAAGAACAAAAATATATAAAATAAAACATAATATATACATAGATTATAAATAAAATATAAATAAAATAGAAAATAAACATATATAAATAAATAAGAAAGCTAAAGAAAGAAACGAAAAGAGCAGCTCTGCACGATGTGGAAACTGCAGGCAACACCATTCCATGTATCCTACTTAAGACCTATAAAACATAATTAATAAGAATATATTAAAAACATAATTAAGAACATAATTAAAACATAATTAGAAACATAATTAGAAACATAATTAAAAACATAATACAAAACATGATTGAACACATAATTAAAATATAAATATAAAGAAACAACATAAATAAATATTAAGAAAGTACAATTAAAAGGAAATAATATATTGATAACATAATTGAAAACATAATTGAAAAATAGAAATGTGAAATAGAAAAGAGAGCCGGAGAACGAAAAGAGTGCCGGAGAATGTAAAGAGAGCTGGAGAACGAAAAAAGAGCCCAGAAAGAGAGAAAAGAAAAACAAGTCCACACGATGCTGTGACAGCAACCCGCACAGAGGCCCTCACCCATGAGCCCCACCCATAGGTCCCACCCGAGATATATAAAGGATAATTAATGAGAGTAAATAAGAACAAAAAGAAATGACAGCAGACATAAATGTGTGATAGAAACATGTTCTTATCGTTTATGTAAGAATTTATTGTACAATAGAATTCTGTAGTATTTCTTCTTTCGAAGTATTATTAGCGATATAAAATGGAAATATGGTAATGTTTAGTTGGAATTAAATTGAGAAAATATTGGAAAAGTAATACAATATGCAGCCATTTGCTCGATAATACTTGCGTTATAAGGTTTACAATTAGACTTTGCAAGTATTAACGACCCAGGTCTCACCACGTGGAGGTTGCTGCATGTGGAGACCCACGGGCTGACGGTGACTCTACTCTATAATCCGCGTTCCGCGATACCGATCCGGGATACCTTTCCGCTTCAATGCACTGGCTTCTTAACTAACAGGGTATGCGTAGCTTAGCTACAACACACCTCTTACAGATAGCTCCACCATTTGCACCGTCCGCTTCAGACATAACGGATTATTAAGCACATCCGAATTCGTGCTTTCCGAATTTCGAACAATCAAAGCGCACTCCTTAGAAATACTAATCGCGTCGCGACACTCACGTGTGTGTTATAATTACGTAGATTCTACTGTTAAGCCGAAATTCGCGAAATACTCCCATCGAAATTTCGAAAAAAACAAACGAAGTCCACGGTAGGACCTTTAAGCGCGCACCGAACACCCACGCGAGTGTTAGAAAAACGGTGACTCTACTCTACAATTCGCGTTTTCGATACGAACAATCAAACGAAGTTTAATCGCGCCCGAGAACACCCACGCCTGTGCCCGCCGACACGCGCGCCAGTGTCCTTCCTATCCTTCCCGTATTCTCGCGTAGAAATCGACAATGAATCCTGCCATGCGATGTATCATCCGGCCGCAAATGAACCTATCCCTCGATGATCTATCCTGGAAAGAAAAAACTAAAGAGAAAATAAGAGAAAGAACAAAAATATATAAAATAAAACATAATATATACATAGATTATAAATAAAATATAAATAAAATAGAAAATAAACATATATAAATAAATAAGAAAGCTAAAGAAAGAAACGAAAAAGAGCAGCTCTGCACGATGTGGAAACTGCAGGCAACACCATTCCATGTATCCTACTTAAGACCTATAAAACATAATTAATAAGAATATATTAAAAACATAATTAAGAACATAATTAAAACATAATTAGAAACATAATTAGAAACATAATTAAAAACATAATACAAAACATGATTGAACACATAATTAAAAATATAAATATAAAGAAACAACATAAATAAATATTAAGAAAGTACAATTAAAAGGAAATAATATATTGATAACATAATTGAAAACATAATTGAAAATAGAATGTGAAATAGAAAAGAGAGCCGGAGAACGAAAAGAGTGCCGGAGAATGTAAAGAGAGCTGGAGAACGAAAAAAGAGCCCCAGAAAGAGAAGAAAAGAAAAACAAGTCCACACGATGCTGTGACAGCAACCCGCACAGAGGCCCTCACCCATGAGCCCCACCCATAGGTCCCACCCGAGATATATAAAGGATAATTAATGTGAGTAAATAAGAATAAATAGAAATGACAGCAGACATAAATGTGTGATAGAAAAATGTTCTTATCGTTATGTAAGAATTTATTGTACAATAGATTCTGTAGTATTTCTTCTTTCGAAGTATTATTGGCGATATAAAATGGAAATATGGTAATGTTAGTTAGAATTAGATTGAAAAGATATTGGGAAAGTAATACAATATGCAGCCATTTGCTCGATAATACTTGCGTTATAAGGTTTACAATTAGACTTTGCAAGTATTAACGACCCAGGTCTCACCACGTGGAGGTTGCTGCATGTGGAGACCCACGGGCTGACGGTGACTCTACTCTAAAATCCGCGTACTGCGATACCGATCCCTTATGTCTTCCGCTCGGATATTATGGACATGGTTCAAAGAAAACAGGAAAGTATCTAGCCTTAGCTACAGGGACTACACTTACAGAAAGCTTTACCGTTCAACACCCTCTCCTCAGGCATAACGGATTATTATGCACATCTGAATTCGTGCTTCCAAATTTCGAAGAATCATAGCACATTAATCGCGTTCGCGATACTCACGTGTGTTATAATTACGTAGATTGTACTGTTCTATCCAAATTCACGAAGTAATCTAATAGAAATGTCGAAGAAATAAACCGAAGTTCCCGGTAAGACTTTCAATCGCACACACGAACACTCACGTGAGTGTTAAAATAACGGTGACTCTAAGTTGAAATCCGAAGTTCACCCCAAATTTCAACACTAAAACGAAATCCATGATAGGACTTTTAATCGCGCCTGAGAACACCCACGCTTGTGGACGCCGAAGTTGTAACCGCCCAAGTCAATACAAAGAGAGTATAATTAAATAAAATAAAAAAAAAAACAAACCCGAGATTAAAATTTTGAAGTATTGGTACTTTATATTTAAATTATTTATGATTACTCAAGCGTTTCCGTTATTTTAATGTTTAAACGAATGTGCCATTGGTTAAATATTATTTTATTGTACTCCATGTACATTGGAAATTGTTTAAATAATTGAAAAATTACCGATATTATTGATTTATAACTTTTCCCGATTAGAAATAGATAGTATTGATGTTCACTGGTCGGAGTGCAAAAGAAAACTAACTCGAGAATTGTCAAAGTTAATCGAAGGATCGATTATGTTTATATTGCACAAGGCCAACAACACCGAGATTAAAATTTTGAAGTATTGATATTTTTAATTAAAATTATTTATTTCTCGCGAGTTTGGATTTTTGTTATGTTTAAACAAATGTACTATTGGTTAAATATTACTTTATTGTACTCCATGTACATTGGAAATTGTTTAAATAATTGAAAAATTACCGATATTATTGATTTATAAGTTTTCCCGATTAGAAATAGATAGTATTGATGTTCACTGGTCGGGTGCAAAAGAAACCTAACTCGAGAATTGTCAAAGTTAATCGAAGGATCGATTATGTTTATATGCACAAGGCCAACAACACCGAGATTAAAATTTTGAAGTATTGATATTTTTAATTTAAAATTATTTATTTCTCGCGAGTTTGGATTTTTGTTATGTTTAAACAAATGTACTATTGGTTAAATATTACTTTATTGTACTCCCTGTACATTGGAAATTGTTTAAATAATTGAAAAATTACCGATATTATTGATTTATAAGTTTTCCCGATTAGAACTAGATAGTATTGATGTTCACTGGTCGGAGTGCAAAAGAAAAACTAACTCGAGAATTGTCAAAGTTAATCGAAGGATCGATTATGTTATATTGCACAAGGCCAACAACACCGAGATTAAAATTTTGAAGTATTGATATTTTTAATTAAAATTATTTATTTCTCGCGAGTTTGGATTTTATTATGTTTAAACAAATGTACTATTGGTTAAATATTACTTTATTGTACTCCATGTACATTGGAAATTGTTTAAATAATTGAAAATTACGATATTATTGATTTATAACTTTCCCGATTAGAAATAGATAGTATTTGATGTTCACTGGTAGGAGTGCAAAAGAAAACTAACTCGAGAATTGTCAAAGTTAATCGAAGGATCGATTATGTTTATATTGCACAAGGCCAACAACACCGAGATTAAAATTTTGAAGTATTGATATTTTTAATTAAAATTATTTATTTCTCGCGAGTTTGGATTTTTATTATGTTTAAACAAATGTACTATTGGTTAAATATTACTTTATTGTACTCCATGTACATTGGAAATTGTTTAAATAATTGAAAAATTACCGATATTATTGATTTATAAGTTTTCCCGATTAGAAATAGATAGTATTGATGTTCACTGGTCGGAGTGCAAAAGAAAACTAACTCGAGAATTGTCAAAGTTAATCGAAGGATCGATTATGTTTATATTGCACAAGGCCAACAACACCGAGATTAAAATTTTGAGTATTGATATTTTTAATTAAAATTATTTATTTCTCGCGAGTTTGGATTTTTTGTTATGTTTAAACGAATGTACTATTGGTTAAATATTACTTTATTGTACTCCATGTACATTGGAAATGTTTAAATAATTGAAAAATTACCGATATTATTGATTTATAACTTTTCCCGATTAGAAATAGATAGTATTGATGTTCACTGGTCGGAGTGCAAAAGAAAACTAACTCGAGAATTGTCAAAGTTAATCGAAGGATCGATTATGTTTATATTGCACAAGGCCAACAACACCGAGATTTAAAATTTTGAAGTATTGATATTTTTATTCAAAATCATTTTATTTCTCAGAAGTTATGATCTTGTAATGTTTAAACGTAGATATTATTGTTTAAATATTATAATCATAGAAATAAATCATTTATCGATTATTTATTATTCCTAATATGACGTTAAGTTGAAGCGCTATAGAAGTTATTATTGTAATAATTGTAAATTTATCGAACACCAAGAAAAATAATACTATTTCTTTGTTTCTTCTTTAGAACAATGATAAAAACTATATAACATTATATTTGAACAATTTTTTACGTATTGATAATATTATCAAGTTAGATTGCAATTGTTTCTGACGAGCCTGTAAGGTAGATCAAATTGATTTCTTACATTTATTAATGTTTATAAATGACTTCTATGTAATAAATAATCGAGTAATAATCATCGAATTATAGAATAATATTGAATTATATTTACCATATAAAAGCATGATTAGGAATGTAAAAAATGTGAATACTTTAATGTCTAATTCTATATATAAAGAAACATTTTGAAAACATATTAAGATCTGTAACCAGCCACTTGTTAGGTTAATGTTTGCGTTGTAATTATTAGCATATGATATATCATATCGGCGTTAATCGCTATATAAGTTTAGATTTCGATATATCGCAATAATGTCGATCCAGTATCCAATCACGTAGGATTGTTGTATATGGAGATTTACAAGTTAAAACCAGTGACTCATTGTGTATCTTGCGAGTATGTCATGGGTAAGGAAATATACTAGTGTTTAAATATTATCTCGTAGTACGCCATGTAACATGGTACATTGTTTAAATAATTAAGAAATCATCGTTAATTAGATAATCATCGATTATTATTTTATACAAATATTTGACAAAAACTTATTTGTTTTCTTTGCAAATTTCTATAGCTATTATTTTAGTTATCAATTATATTCATTATTTGTTGTATATATATATCTTATCTAGCACAAATCATAACGACAGGCACATCACCATCAAAAGATATAAATATGAGTAATTAAAAAATACTTTATATAAACTGTTACCATACCTATACACTAATCAGGTTGTTATTGTTTAGAGAGATATAATCTATACAAGTTTATACACTGATATGATAAACACGTGGCAGAGTGTTCCTCGTTCACGATTATAGGTTATAAACGTACCACTGAAGTCTCATACACTTTGTGCTTCCTAGAGGTGATGAATATCCTTAAATATTACACGTTATATGTTAAGAATAAAATATTGCCTATTAAGCCATATAGTACAGTTATTTATCTATATAGTATTTAAAACAATATATATATATAAAACTTGATGTAGATTCAATAAAAATGTAATTGTACGTAAATATATATAAATATAACATTTACAATTGTTTTGATTTGTTGAAATATAGAAATAATAATTAATATTTTATGAGTCATTAATAAATTATAAATCAAAAATAATACATCCTACAATATTAACTAACTGAATGTATCATACAATAATAAATAGTAATAGTTAAACGGAATGTTTCATTCGTTTGTAAACTATCATCTATATCCGCTTCTAGGTTAGTATCATTAGTAATGGGTAATGTCTTTGTGATTCAATAGAATTTTAAATTCTTTCTTTTGTAAATTTCTCGGTGTTGGCACTGGAAATTTTATACCATTAACTTAGAATTTATTGCCAACTTTGGACTCAAATTTTCTAAACTTGAACTCCTAATACTAATCGAACTTAATAAGGATATGTGCACTTTTATTATCTTGAGTCTCGTCCTTTTTATTATTTTCTAAAATAGAAGCCGAAGGAAACATTGCTTCAATAGATCCTATAGGTTTTTTTTCGAGATATAAGTAGCTAAAAAAAAAAATAATACCATATATATGTTTGAATAAATCTTTAGAAAAAATTTGTAAAATAAATTCGATTATATGTAGCAAGGTTATTCATAGGTACCTGCTTTTTCTATTTTTTTTGAAATTTCTGCTATTTTTTCAGCTTGTGTAGTCTTTAATACAATATTATCAGCACTAGGAGACTTCCGTTTTTTGAAGCTGTGTTTTTTCATCAGAAATACTTTCAATAAAAAACAAGATAAACATTATAGCAAAGTGTATTTGTTGATAATATATCTATCATAATATAATACCTTGAAATATTCCCATCACTATCATTTAGTTCTGTCTGTTGAGATGAAGACGATAATTCTTTGTCTTTCTTATCCTTTAGATTAAAAAGTACTTTTTTTTTATTGAATTACCTACTGTAACTGTGTAGATTTTAAAGAACCTTTATTATGTTTTGTGTGAAACTAATAAAACTTGTATTACTTCTTGTCGTTTCAACGAACTAATGAGTCCTTTTGCCTTGGAGTAGAGGTCTTCCGAGGTTCCCCATTCATAAATGTATTATGTTTTGAAGAAGTTCTGTGTTGATTTTTGTCCTTTGTATGCAAATCTAACATGAATTGAACGTTCTGTGAATTTAGAAACTTGGAAACGTATCATTTTCATCTATTCATTGTTTTCTTTTTCCTCAACATTTTTTGATATGTACTCATTTTCTTTTGGTACAATTGAAGGCTTTCTTGGAATTTTATATGTATCATGTGCATTTTAAACTTTTTATTCTTCATCTTCTAAATTCGTTGAATTTTTTTGGGATATCTCTGAATTCTAAGAAAGAATTTAATTATTTTTAATTATAAATAAATATAAAATATATATATCTATATAATATATATATATATATATATATCATTATACTTACAAGAGCTTTTTGGTCATGCTAAAAGTTTTTCATAGCTTTAGATTTTCCATAGTTACAAGTTTATCTAACGGTGATCTTTTTAATGATTTAGATTGATGTGATATATATTTTTAATAGAAATTCTATGACGAACTTCTTTAAGTATGTTATGTTTATTTCATTATATTAAGAATTTCTGTAATATAAATAAACCTTACATTAGTAAACAAGAATACTTTTTATTTAGAAATAACATATTTTTGATATAATTTTAAATTTACCTTAGAATATATATTTTGATGATGTCGAATAATCTTCATTTTTTGTTTTATACGATATTTGATGTATTTCATTCCATTCTGGATCTATTCCTAAATCACGTACTTTTTTTGGAATGTTTCTAGTATATCCTTTTTTAATTTTTCAGGAAAGAAACTATTATTTTGAGAGGTCTCTGTAGATTTAAGTAAAGAAGATATTACTTCATTTTTATTTGACAATACATTGTTTTTTTTTAACACTGATAACTTCAGAATCACTTCCTGTTTCTGATTCTGTTGTAGTATAACTTGATGTTACAGAACTTATGCCAACTTCAACATCAAGAAAATTTTTTGATATTTATGATTTTCTACATTAATTTACTTATTTTAGAATCAACACTTTCTGAATTGACTCTGTGGATTCATTCTGTCATTTAAATACTTGGAAAACTTTCTCTATTTGAATGTATCTTAATGAAAGGATTTTTGGAATGTTTTTGTACAAGGTTTGATTTATGATTTATCTGATTTTCATTTTTTATTTCAGATACCTTAACTACATCAAAGCTTTCAAATTTTTTTAGAAGTTTTATCCGTAGATTTAAATTGCTTTTTTAATCTTTTCTTGTGCATTATAATCAATACTATTTAATACTTTATCAGGATGTTTAGTTTCATTGTAATTTTGTGAAATTTTTGGTACTAACAATACTGATTCGTCTCTGGACTTCTGTTTTAACATACTATCGGTATTTTCAATACGAATTTTGGTCTCCATCCCATTTTCGGCAATTTTCGTATTTTGAAAATGTGTGCTTTTATCATCTTTTATCACTGGTGTGATAATATTTTTTTGTCTTTATATTATTAAATATTTATTTAAATCCGTTTGTATTTGTGAATTTTGTAAACCATGAGACAATGAACTTAGCTGTTTACTTTGTTCTATTAAAATACTTGATTGATCTTTAGATTGTTTTTCTAGGGCATTAACTTTAAATTCATATTCAGTTTTTATAAATTCAGCTGCCTGTTGTGTCAATTTTAATTCTGAAGTTATTTTTTCTATATCTATACGATGCTGATGTTCCATTTGCTGTATTTTGGATTTCCAATGATCCTCTTGCATTCTAAGTTTATCATGCATTTTTTCTATATCAGGAGTAAGCTGAAAATGATATTATAAAAAAAAATATAACAAAGTTCATTAATATGTATGAATTTATAATATATTATTTGTTTATGTACCTTTTCAAGAAGTTGATTTCTTAATCTCTCTATTTCTCTTTCTGTTGACTTATTAATAACTTAACATTAATCTCAGGCACATTATCATGTACTTTATAAGGACTCTCATTTTTATGCCTCAAATTCTGTAAACAATATAGATTTTAAAATAGAATTAAGATATTTAAAAGATATAAAATGTAGAAATAAAGTACGCAAACCAACATTGATTTCAGCTAAAAAGTAAACTTTTTAAATCATTAATTTCTTCATTATTTTTTATTTGTTGTCTTTCAATTAATTCATATTTATTTACATTATATCTAATACCATCGTTTTCGCTTTCATTTTCTTTATCCTTATTGTCTATTTTAACACCATTTGATATTTTATCAGATTCATTTTTTATAACTTTCTCAGCTTGATTAAGTCTTTCCTTTAACAATTTTATCTCATTATGTAATTTTTTCAGTTTCAATTTTATAATGATCATGTAAAGGTGATATTTCTGTAGATAAATCAGTCGTATACGGATGACGGCGAGCTATATGAGCTTTAACAAATGTAATAGAAATAAATGATTTTGGACAATGTGGACACTAAAAATATAAGAATATATTTTATTAAATTTATAATATCTTTGTTTATCAACACATATTATATATAAATTTAACATAATTTGTAAATGTATTACTTTATGTATTTCACCATTAGAATCTCCAATTTTTGTTTCAATCATTCTATTCCTTTCTTTAGCTTTATCTTTTAAATTCTTTATTATTTCTTCCAATGCCGTAATTTCTTTTCTAAGTTTATGATTGTCTTCAATTTTTAATTTCAATTCGTCCTTTAATATTATTACACTTTGATCTAAATACTGTTTACAATAAAGCAAATATTCGACTGCTAATTGTGCAAGACGAAAAACTTTTACAAAGTTTGAATCTAATATTTTTAAATCGTATTCATTTTTCAAATTATAATTTATTACATTATTAATATTTTCATCTACAGTTATAAAGTCTCTTTCAATTATCACCCTGTCTATGTCAATAGAATCTAAAATAATAATGTTAATCTTAATAAGCTTAACAATTATATAAATGAATATGTATAATGTATTATGAAAAAAAATATATCAACATACCTATGTGATTCCAATCTATATGAATTCTAGATTTATGTCTATTGAAATGAAAGCCTGATTCTTTGGCAAGTTTTGGAAAATTGTGATACCACTTAGTGCCGATATGAAATGAAAATGCCATTATTTTATTTACAATTATACTTGGATTAAATAACAATATACCAAATCTTGATAAAAACTTTTTACATGAATACACTATATTTATCAACGAAAATAATCAAAAATTGAATAAAAATCTATGAGAATATATAATACGAAATTTTAACATTATTGATATATTCGATATTATATAAATACATATATTTATATATAAATGTATATACAATAGATCTTTTGAATTTATAAATTAGTGCATCTTCTTTGTACTTTGTACTCGCAAGTAAAAATATAAAGTTATTTTTGACAGATGGCTATCGTAAGAAAAACGCCATCTGCTAGCAATTGAGAATAGTTTTAATATGATTGATTATATTAATAGAATTTAAAAAAAAAGAAGAAAAGAATAATATTTTGTGGACTAATATTATAATTTTTATATTCGATGAATATTAAGTCAACGAATTTGAAAATAATAAATATAATAAATGGATTTATTTTCCGATCTAATAGAAAATTTATCGATCTTAAAATATTTTCGCATTAGACATATTTGCAGTTCATCTAATTTATCGCCATAATATAATAATATATTAGGATAATAATGTAATAATATATATATATATATATATATATATACATGATTGTAATATAAATATATTATAATATTTTTATATTACTATTATTACATGCATTTATATTGTACTTAGATATATGATAAACAGTTTACTGATAGAATGCTTAAAAGTGCTTTTTTTTTATATTATCTGAAAATGTATTATCTTATTCTTTTCATCTTGCTATATATTATCCATCCTTTCATAATTTATTGTTATTTGAATGGTTATAATTTGACCTTAATCCAATAAAAAAGAAGAGATAAAAAAAGAACAAAATTCTATTCATTTTGTAGATATAATAAAACTCAGATCATTTTAAACCTTACGTAACTCAAATCGTGTACGTTTGCACATAGATTGTGTAGTGAAGGACAATAATTTATAATACTTTACGGATGTTCATTATATATCATAATCATCAAATATGTATTATCTTATACTATCTTTATATTCCCTTTTTATAATCTAATACATTCTATCGAGACTATAGATAATTTAGCGATATTGCCACAACATTTTAAAACTCTTGTTTAGTCATTCCTTTTAATGAAGTTTTAATATAAGATACTCAAATCACTCAACAGCTTTGGTGATATAAAGAGTGTTAATACAGTTTTTCTGATATATATAAGAAAATTACATTTTTTGGACCAAATTAAAAATGGATAGCAGTAAAAATACGATAATCCAAATCCGCGTTCGACAGCGAATATATTTAGTAAACTTACTTTTTGGTAAGATTAATTTTTATTTATTTATTTATTTTTTTTCTTATATGTATGTATAAATATATTACTAAGATCAATTTAAATTTTTCTGTTAATATAATAACCTTTCTTTCTCCTTTTCATTCAATATCTGATAATGTAATATTTTCTATAATATAATGTGCGTATTGTTCTTATTCTTAATTAGTTAATAATGTACTTAAAATTTAAGTACAATTATTAAATTTTTACATATTGTAAATGATTTTATGTTACAAGTTTTTTAACTTCTTTTTTTGGCTATTGTCTCTGTCTCTCTCCCTCTCTCTCTCTCTCTCTCCTCTCTCTCTCTCTCTCTCTTTGTCTTTATTGTATTATCTTTTGTCATATAATTACAAGAATACATTTGTATTTGTAATTTTTTTTATGGAAATTCTTTATAATATGAATATATGTATATATTTTAAATATATTTAATTATATAATTAAGCTATAAATTACTTACTTAGAGATAAGCCATATCTAAATTCATTTCAATAATTAGTATGTATCAGTTGTTAATACTATTTTCCATATATGTATGTATTTACAATACACTATTTATAATAATACTTTAACTTATTTTGCTTCTATGTTTTATTATTATTAATTCCTGTTTTTTAAAATTAATAATATTAAAATTTGTGATGCATTAGATTTTATTTAGATTTTAGATTAGAATTGTGAATTTGTATTTTAGGTGGTTAAAACCCATTATTTTTATAGGAAAAGATCATGATTTAACAATTAAAGACCTTTACAATATATCCTCTAGCGACATCAGTGAATTATTAGGAAATAAATTAGAACGGTAACTATACTTTAATTGGTTTAAAGAACAAGTCTAAAAAACAGTCCATTAAATTCAACTCATTTTTTATAGAAATTGGATAAAAGAACTAAAGCAGCAGAAGCAGCTGATAGAAAACCTAAGTTATATACAGCTTTGCAAAGACATTTTTATCATCATTTGCTTATTACGGAGGATGGACTTTCTTTTTATGCTTAGGTTTTAAGTAAATATATCGTTACTATAATAAATTATTATTAAGCATTTTATTATAATTTATATTAATTATATCTTTATAGAGTTTTACAACCATATACATTGGGATTACTTATATGGCATTTTGATCCTAGATCAACATCAACTGTAACAGAAGCATATAGTATGCTACTGCTGTTGTAATTATGATAACATTAACGACAATAATTAATCATTCATATTAATCTAGGTCAAATGGAATCGGCATGAGAATGAGAATAGCATGTTCATCTCTTGTTTATAAAAAGGTGATATTGAAACCATAAATTAATATTATATGTCTGTTTAGAAATCAGTGAATTAAATACATTAATATTTCTTATTTTAGATTTTACGATTATCACAAGGTACTACTGAGAATACCACCTCTGGACAAATTGTAAATTTACTATCAAATGATGTATCAAGATTTGATCAATTATTTACACTTTTACATTACATTTGGATTATGCCAATACAAGGTGCCTCTTAATCTCTTTTTAATTTGGGAAGTGTTGGTATAGCTTCTTTAGCTGGTGTCTTTCTTATAACAATTCAAACAATTCCTGTGCAAGGTAAAATAATTTCCCTTATATGACTATTGTTGATTTGTAATAACAATGAAGAAATAATATTTAATTATGTATTAATATAATATTAATTTAGGATATATGAGCAAGTGGACAGCAAATTTAAGGTTGAAAATAGCGAAAGAACTGACGAAGAGTTCGTTTAATGTCGGAAATTATCAGAGGTATTCAAGTTATTAAAATGTATACATGGGAAAGCCATTTGTAAAACTTGTTAGTCTTTCAAGAAGGTAATAATTTCTTAAAATTTTGTTATATCTTGCACAGTCATATTTTATGAATGTTACTTGTCTTTTATTTATTCTATGATAAATTTGTATGCTTTTATTTCAGTCATGAAATTGAATTATACTACATTAACATCGTACTTAAGAGGATTTACCTTAGCTAGTTTTATTTTTACTGAGCGAACAACATTGTATTTTACAATCATGGCATATGTACTTCATGGAAATAATATATCTGCTGATAAGTATTTTCAATGGCTCAGTACTTTAATATTCTTCAAGCTACCATGGCTATATTTTATCCTATGGCAGTAGCTTATGCTGCTGAAGCTTTTATATCAATAAGAAGATTAGAGGTAAACATATATAAATGTATTTTAATCAAATAAATTTGGTTAGTTCAAAAAAGATAAGATTTGATACGAGAAGTATCAGATATATTTGCATTGCATGTTTTTGATTTATGTTTTGTCAATATAGATTTTCTCTTATTGGAAGAAAATGTGCCTATAATTCATGCACTGCCAGGAGATGAGAAAAGTAGTATTATTTTGAAAGATGTCACTGCTACATGGACAGAAACTACTATTGTAAGCACTCTTCATGACATTAATAACTACATAGAATTTGGCAAACTTATGCTTTAGTTGGTCCAGTTGGATCAGGCAAGGTAATCTACCATTTTTATATATTATTTATATAACTTAATATTATAAACTATAATTTAGTAAAGCGTTTTCTAATCAATTATTTCTAATTTATTGTGTAGAGTTCATTTCTTCAATTAATTTTGGGAGAATTGAAAATATCTCATGGACAAGTAACTATTAAAGGTAACATTTCATATGCTAGTCAAGAATCTTGGTATTTGCTGGTACAGTGAGAAATAATATTTATTTGGACAATCATATGATCAAAGAAATATTCAAAAGTTGTCAAGTATGTGCTTTGCTTAAAGACTTTGAACAATTTCCACATGGTGATAAAACATTGGTTGGAGATAGAGGTACTGCACTTAGTGGAGGACAACGTGCAAGAATAAATTTAGCTAGGTAAATAAATTATATATTTACATCGTAATTATTATATCTATAATTTTCTTTGTATTTTTTAGAGCAGTATATAGAGATGCCGATATATATCTTTTGGATGATCCTTTATTGCTGTAGATGTGCATGTAGTAAACATTTATTTGATGAATGTATAAATGGATATTTGAAAATAAAACGAGAATTCTTGTAACACATCAAATACAGTACTTAAAAATTGTGATACATAATTATACTTAATAATGTAAGTATAATATTTCAAAAAAAAAAAAAAATAAAATTAAAAATCAATTTGATGGATGTAAGTTTAATATTGTTATTTATCGTGTATAATATTTATAAATATGTACGTAATATGTTTACAAAATAGGGTAAAGTGGAAAATGAAGGAACATTTGCAGATATTCAAAATAAAAAATTAATTTTTTGAAATTATTAGTAAATGATGAATCGAAGGAAAAGTATTAGTTAAAGAAAAAGTATAGATTCTACCTCAGATATGTTATCTTATGTATACTACAGAAAATGAAGATGATGTTGAACCTCAAGAGACAGAAGAGTTAATGGCTAAAGGAACATTAACAAAGCTATTTACTGGAAATATTTTAGAGCTGGAGCATCTATTTTTGTAATTATCGCCTTTGTTTGTTCTATGATATTGGGGCAAAATTGGAAGCAGTGGTGGTGATTATTGGGTTGCTTATTGGTATGATTCTTTAAAATGTTTAAAAATTTTAGATAAATACTTATTTATAGAACTTTCTAATTGCGAGATCTCCTATTAATAGTATTTTTACTATATTATATATATATATATTTATACACACATATATATATAATACAGACAGATAAATTTATTATGATATAGGACAAATCAAGAAGAAATGAGATTAAAGAAAGAACGTGATTTTATACATTCGCAATATAATTTTAACACATCTGCATTAACAGATGAAAATGGAAATCTACAGACTCCACAATCAGAAATAATACAATTGATAATATTAAACATATAGTCTTCAATGATTCTTCAATAATTTCAGAATATAATAGCTGAGAATATGGTTGGTAATATGATTTTTAATTTTTCCTGAAAATTCAATACTTTACTTCATGTAAAAATATTATTACATTTAGACAAACGTGAATGTAGTATCTACCGAATCATCCGGCCTTGATACATATACTGCTCTATGGTTTATGGAGGTTTTATCACCGTAAGCATAGTTATGACTATAACTAGAAATCTTCTATTTTTTAAAACATGCATGACATCAAGTAAAAATTTACATAATTTGATGTTCTCATGTTTACTTAAAGCGCCTATGCAATTTTTTAATACAAATCCGTTTGGTAAGCATTATCGTGTGATTTACTTGATAAATAAAAAAATAAATAAATGCCACGGCGAAATATATTTATGTCACAGGTCGTATCTCAATCGTTTTTCGAAAGATATTGGTGCTGTTGATGAAATCTTGCCAAGAACTATGATAGAATCAATTCAGATTTTTGCAGTAATGTCAGGAATTCTAATTCAAGTTATAATAATAATTGGTGGACTATTGTTCCTGTATTAATCATGGGTTTTCTATATTGGGAAATAGAAAAGTTTATATAACTACTGCACAAAATTTGAAACGTTTGGAAGGGACCAGTAAGAAATCAATTCTTAAATTTTTAAAATACGATAAAATCGATTGTTAAATAATATCTACTGTCATTTTTTTCAGCTAAAAGTCCAGTCTTCTCTCATGTCAATTCATCTTTAATAGGATTAAGCACAATTCGTTCATCTAATGCACAACTTATGCTTTCCAAAGAATTCGATTCTCATCAAGACTTACACACTGGCGCATACTCTTTGTCAATTTTAACTGCCACTGCTTTTGGTTTTGCACTTGATACAGTTTCTGTTTGTTTGTGACTTTTGTTACATATAGTTTTATTATTTTTTCACAATGGTAAATATCTATTAGAATAGACACAATTAGAATAATGTTTATGCATCCATTTATATTAATTTAATGGTTTTCTATACATTATCATTTATGTCAATATTTCAGAGAATACTTTTGCTGGAAATGTGGGTTTAGCTATTTCACAGGTTCTCATTTTATGTGGAATGTTACAAATGGTATGCGTCAAACTGCAGAAGCAATAGCACAAATGACTAGTGTAGAGAGAGTATTACAATTTACAAAGCTCGATGAAGAAGGTCCATTTACAAGTGATCCAAGTAATAAACCATCACTTGAATGGCCCACTAAAGGCGAAATTAAATTTGATCATGTGTATTTGCAATATTCTGATTCTGATCCACCAGTTTTAAAAGATTTAAATTTTATTATACAACTGCAATGAAGGTACATTATACGCTTTTATTGATAAATATGTATTTTGTAAAGTAAATTTTACTCATATTTTTTCTTTCAGATGGAATAGTTGGACGTACTGGTGCTGGTAAATCTTCATAATTTCAGCCTTATTCCGTTTGTCTGATTCAATGGTATAATTTACATAGACGGAATTAATATTAAGAAGATTGGTCTACATGATCTTCGAAATAGATTTCAATAATCCCTCAAGATCCAGTCCTTTTCTCTGCATCATTGCGAGATAATCTTGATCCCTTTCATAAACATGATGATGCTACTTTATGGGCTACAATGGAGGAAGTAGAATAAAAAGTGCATTTACTTCTTTAGATCATCAAATAAGTGAAAGTGGTAGCAATCTTAGTGCAGGACAAGGCAATTGCTTTGTCTTGCACGTGCTATAATAGAAAATAATAAAATTTTAATTCTGATGAAGCCACAGCGAACGTCGATCCTGCAACAGATACATTAATACAAACTACAATTAGAGAAAGTTTCAAAATTGTACAGTATTGACAATAGCACATAGATTAAATACTATAAGATAGTGATTAGAGTGTTGTTACTAGATCGTGGTAAAATACTTGAATTCGATCATCCATATATTTTGTTAAGAATAAGCAAAGTCATTTTACGAAATGGCAAAAGAAACTGGAGATAATATGATGAAACAATTTGAATTATAAGCGACGAGGTAAAATTATTGTACATAACATATTTTCTATTAGTAATTGTTTTGCAAAGAAGTATAAATTTTGTAATATTTATCATATCATTTTCAGGCATATAATAATTGCAAATTTAACATACCTACGGAAATTGCAATACAAAAAGAAGAAGATTTGAAAAGTTTAAAGGAAATTCTTTGTTAAAATGATATATATTTATATTTATATATTAATAATATGTATGTATTACTTTGTAACTCAAAAATAAAAAAAAATATATATGTATATATGTATTATCATTAATGCAATCTTCTTTATATATATTTTTTATAAATAATTACATAAATAATTACTGAATTTTACAAATTGCAACTTTTGATTATCTATTTCTTTTTTGGCAATTAAGTTCAAAGGTAATAACATACAGTAGAACATTTTGTATACATATTAAAATTACTTAATCTGTTTTTTTTTCTTTACTAAATATAATAGAAAAAAAAAAGTTATATTAAAGAAAAACTTGTTTACGGATCATGAATTTTTCATAATAGTCTTATAAAAAGATAAAATTTTATCCATGGGAAAGATAGATAAACATAAAGAGTTTTAATGTCTATTTTACATTGATAAATAAGGTAATATTTAATATTACTATCTTACGTTCAAAATAAATTTGTATGATATTTCTCTCGAACATCCATTAATTAATTAATTGTCATTTAATCATATTAACTGCACTGCACCACTTTTTACTAGATTAGCAATAGCATTATACTGTATAATATGTTGTGAGCCAGCTTCAAATCTATTTCCTCATCTATGACACGGGTAAAACAATACCAGTTATTCTTTCGTTAGCTCTTAAAAAAACATGAGTTTGCATATTCGGTTTGGTACTAATTTTATCTATTTCAAATCCTTGAAAGCTGGTAGGCATATGTTGTAAGGCCACTGTTTTGAAAAGATTTTCAACGCTGCCTAAATAATCCTTAGCAAATCGAAGTTCTTCTGGTGTTAAATAAGCTTCATCTGGTTCTCTACTAGCTTCCTCTGACAATATATGAATAGTATATCTCTCTATTTTCTCTAAACGTATTCTGAGATAACTAGAAATAAGAAATCGTATTCTATCGAGTTCCATTCTATGGACCACTAAGCGTAAATCATCTCTTTCTAACCTCTTCATGTTTTCTTCCATATGACTTATCTGTTGCAACATACAATCGACAAGATCAAATTTATGTGGTAGAATTTCTGGTGAAAATTTTTCATTAAGCCATGCATTTTCAATTGCTTCAAGTGCATTTTCTGCTGTTAATACTTCCTCTTCCTCGATTTCTAAATCGGCAACATTTTCTTTCATAATATCATCCATTATCTTCTAATATTATTTGTTGAATTAATACTTTTTTCCAATGTAAACTCTATTAAATATTATTGCAAACGTTAATACGCTTTTTTCAACTTTCAACAATCGGATTTATTGTGGCCACTGATCGTAAATACCGTTTACAATTTAAATCGTTTTTCGTATCATGAAATCAAGTAACGATTAAGATCGATTTATCGATCTTTTCTATAGCGCGCAATATATAGTCAAATTTAAAATGAAAAAGACTTGTAGAACATTAGAAAATCATTTGTAAATTTTAATTAATTTTCATTCTAAAAATATTAGATTAGATTTTAATTTTATTGAATTAATCATTAATATTGTTATAGTCATTAATTAAAATTAAAGTCTTAGATATTTAACATTGAAAATATATTATAGAACATTACTATAAGCTTCTTAAATGATGAAACCATATTAAACGCAAACATCAATAAAATATAACATATGCTAAAAGAAAATTAATAATATCAAGTAATTTAATTCGACGTTTTAATTTTTAATAGTTCTTATAAATAAAAAAAAAAAATGGATATATTTTCTTTTTTCCTTTATACTCGTTATTATCACGTGTTCTTCTTTATAAATTGTTGAAAATTTGTATGATAATGTCACATAAGAGTTTTATCCTTACGATTCTCAAGATATTCACGAAGAAATCGAAGTATACTTCTTCGGATTTTCGTGTTATATTCTTGTTGTACCTTTGTAAGGTTTCTGTGTGCGACATTGAAGGTGTACCAAGGTATTCTTTAATTCCTTTTAACTTAATAAGTACCGTCTTAAGACTGTTTGGAGACTTAGATGAAGTAGTCATATAGATAAGAAAAAATGAGGGTACATATGGAGTCAAGTTGGGACATTGGATTCATATTTAAACTGGACTCGGACCGAGACAAGACGAGCCGCATCCAACAGTGGACCAAACAACGGTCGGTGTCTTTTACGCCCTTACAACCCGCGGTGACCATCCTCCACTACTAACATTAAGCGAGTACTTGGATTAGTTCGTTTCTTTACGACGATTTTCTCCAAGTAGCCTGGAAAAAGTGAGAAACTAATAATATAATCAAAGATATTGGAGATTATTATTCTTAGATATTTTTTTTTTTTTTTTTGTTGTTTTTTAATGGCAACATATCATTTATGTTTTCATTCTGAATTTTTGTTCGTTGATTATTACCTTATCAATTTAAATTAATTTCATCATATTGATGAATTAAATAATAATAATACTTTCTCTCTACATATATATATAGTCCAGCATGACTGTTATGTCGGGACCAAGTTACGCTGCATGGGCGGGCCATGGTTCGAAATTCGGCAACCTGACCTTAGCAGACACAGTTCCACCAGAAATGTCACACTTAATTGATCCCCACTGGTATCAATTCCCGCCGATAAACCCTATGTGGTATCCTTTGGTTGGTTTTGTTATTGGTGTACTAGGCATTATCTCTGTCATCGGTAATGGCATGGTGGTTTACATCTTCTGCTCAACTAAATCGTTACGTACTCCAAGTAACATGTTTGTCATCAATCTCGCCTTCTCTGATTTTCTCATGATGTTTACTATGTCTCCACCTGTGGTAGGTATTATTTTACAATCGGATAACAACATTTTTAATTAGATATATTATAATTTTTTTGCAAATATGTTCTTATGAATAGGTGATTAACAGCTACTATGAGACTTGGGTATTTGGACCTCTTATGTGCCAAGTCTACGCATTGTTAGGCTCTCTGTTGGATGTGGCTCCATATGGACAATGACACTAATTGCATTTGATAGATATAACGTAATCGTCAAAGGTTTATCAGGCAAACCACTCAGCATTAATGGAGCCTTCTTCGAATCATTGGTATATGGTTATTCTCGCTCTTTTGGACTGTTGCGCCTATGGTAGGACTGGGCCGGTAATATCTTTTTATAATTTAATAAATTGTCTCTTTTTTTTTTCATTTTCAAACTATATCTAATAGTAATATTTTTTATAGATATGTACCATGAAGGAAATCTGACCGCTTGCGGCACTGATTACTTGAGCAAAGCCATTGAAAATACATCTTACATACTTGTATACAGCGTATTCGTCTACTATTTGCCACTATTTATGATAATCTACAGCTACTACTTCATCATCCAAGCTGTCGCAGCACACGAAAAAAATATGCGAGAACAAGCAAAGAAAATGAATGTTGCTTCTCTACGATCTTCTGAAAATGCTAATACCAGCGCAGAATGCAAACTGGCAAAGGTATATGTACATATATAAATGCAAATAACAATAATATAAAAATAAAAAAAAAATTCTCATATTTCAATAACTTTAATATCTTTCTAGGTAGCGCTTATGACGATCTCCTTGTGGTTCATGGCATGGACTCCTTATCTTGTCATTAATTATACAGGCATCTTTGATACCCAGAAAATAACACCTATTTTCACCATTTGGGGATCCATTTTCGCAAAGGCAAATGCTGTATATAATCCTATTGTATATGGTATCAGGTAAATCATTTCTTCTTTATTATGTCATTTCATCAGAAATTTTTTCATCTGTAAGAGACAGAAAGAAGATACTATATTAGATCAATGAAATTTTTATATTATGTTTATAACAATATAAAAGTAATTACATTTAGAAAAAACAATTAATACACTTGCTTCTTTTTAATGATTTCAGCCATCCTAAATACCGAGCCGCTCTCTTCCAAAGGTTCCCATCTTTGGCTTGTGCAAATGAACCAGCACCCTGTACAGATGCAACATCTACTGCATCTGGTGTTACTACGGTCCCTGAAGGCGAGAAACCTTCTGCATAAAAACAAAATTATAAAAAGCTGCCACTTTCTAAATTTCTAAATTAACATTACACTAAAATGAAAATATTAATATCATCAGAATGAAGAATACTTAATTATTCAACAAATGAGGCAGCCATATTTATGTGTTCTAAACAAGGACTTCCATGTGATATATGTAATGTTAAAAAAAATAGAAACAACAAGGATCTACAGTGAACACAGGTGAACTAATTGATTCTATTTAACATCTAGAAGGAGAGATTTATAAATAAAACCTGTACCAATAACATACATGATATCACTGTGTACATAACATAAAATGAGCAAACTTTGAATACATCTATAATTAATTTTATGATTCATATTTCACCACAATGTGAATCATTTACAATTGATCAATAGATTGAATTATAAATTTGTGCATTTTATAATATAGTGATATATATGGTCACTTTGGTATAGCAGGTATTGGCTCTATGATTACAAGATTAGTCAGCGTGCCAAGACATAGCGATAGCGTTATATCTGTACTTAATTTTGTAAAATTAAATAAATCATGCAAGCAGCATTACTCGTTTGTTATTATTAAATTAAAAATTACTGATAAAAAATACACCTTCCAAGGATCTACTATATTAGTGTACTTTTGTTTTAAAATAAATTACAAAAATAATAAACATGCACTGAATTATTTATTTTTAAATAATAATCGTAATTATTTTATAATTAATGCTTTTTTACACAATTATCAATAAATTATATTAAACTTTGATAGTAATGCATTATTAATTCTCTAGAAGTTTATTTATACTTCCATTTTAAGAAGAAAACTAAAGAATATTAATAATAATGAAAAATTATGCTTTTCCACTCGTTGTTGTAGTAGAAGATACTTCAGCATTTCCTGCAGATGCTGCAGGCTCTTCTGTTGATCCACACACAAAGAATGGTAGTTTTTCTTTTAATGCTGCTCTATACTTTGGATGACTATATAAAATATACAAATAAAGAAATTAATGGGTATACCTATAAATTTTAATAATTTTTATATTATTTTATACCTTATTCCATATACAATAGGATTATATATTGCATTGGCCTTAGCAAAAAGAGATCCCCAAATAGTAAACAGTGGACTAATTTTAGAACCATTAAATATACCCATATAATTTATTACCAAATATGGTGTCCAAGCCATAAACCATAATGATATTGTTGTTAAGGCTACCTAAAATAAAAAATTAATATAATAATTAAAATAAAAAATAAATCAAATTAAGTCGAAATAAATCTTAATAATTTTTTTAATAGTATTAATATAATAAGCTTATATAAATAAGCTTATATAAAAATTAACAGTAGTACTTTTGCCAATTTTGCTTCAGCACTAGTATTTTGGTTATCACCAGATCTTAAAGAAGCAACATTCATCTTCTTTGCTTGTTCTTTCATAGCTCTTTCATGAGCTGCTACAGCCTATAGAATTAAATGAAAATTCTTAATATAAAATTATTAATATATAAATAAATAAATATAATTGATATACTTACAGATACAATAAAATAATAGCTATAAATGATTGTAAATAATGGTAGATAATAAACAAATACTGAATATACCAATATATAAGATTTTGATCCCCAATCTTTGGAAAGATAATCTGTACCACATGCTGTCATATTCCCTTCTGGTACATACCTAATTTGTAAAAATGTTTAAATTTCTATAAAACAACTTCTAACATAATTATAATTAAACTTTTACCTATTCCATCCTACCATTGGTAAAATTGTCCATAACAATCCAAATAACCATATAATGACAATTTGTAGTAAAGCTCTTTTAATGGTTAGAGGTGTACCTGACATACCCTGCAATTATCCTTATTAACATTTTTATGCTTATCTTATTAATGCTACTTTTTAAATACCTTCACTATAACATTATATCGATCTAAAGCAATAGCAGTCATTGTCCATATAGATGCACATCCACATAGAGAACCAACCATAGCATATATATCGCACATTAAGGTACCTTTAAGTAGAAAAAAAAAGCTTATGCATAATTAATATTGTTCATATAACTAAGTAACTACATAAAAATTCTATTTTCATTACCTAGGATCCAAGTTTCATAATAACAATTGATTACCATAGGTGGAGACATTATAATCATCATTATAAAGTCTGAGAAAGCCAAATTTACCACAAGTAAATTACTAGGTGTTCTTAATGATGGTGTCATCAGAAATATATATACTACAACACCATTTCCAGACCATCCTAAAATTCCAAGTACAATCATAACTAAACCCAATATTTTATGCCACAATGGATCCAAAGGTGGAAATTGATACCTATATAGAGAAAAAAAAAGAAAAAAAAGAAAATTATTACATAGCTAATTCGTTTTAAAATATATATATAAAATGAATTTATTTATAATAAAAGATATAATCTAATAGTCACCAATGAGGATCAATTAAATGTAGCATTTCTGGAGGTACTTTATCAGCAACTGTTTGATTAGTATATCGCATTTGTTGATGTGCAAATTGAGGACCGATAGTTGTCAAGGCATGATTTATAATATTGTTTACTATTGTTCCATTTAATCCAGGTACAAAATCACTGACATTTATTGGATTTACTGAGTTTCCTTCCATATTACCTATAAACAAATATACAAGCATATTATTTTAATATAATAAGTATATAATAAATAAATATATAATAAATAAATATAAAATATGTTTTAATGATATATTATAAATAGGAATAATTAAATTAAATGAATTCTAAATTTAATACATACAGATATGAATTTGAAGATATTTATGTTTTAATAAATAAGTAGTAGTTAATAATTAGTAATATATGTAATGTTCTGAATGCTGAATATTTTTATTTGAAGTATGAACTGGTCACTGTCTCTTTTATATATCTTCAAATACGAACATACATATACATATATTCAAAATGTAATAAAATCATAATCCAATAAAATATTCAAATGAATACTTCCACTATCATATTAAATCTATTAACATACGTCCCTACTATTAATATACGTCGCAACAACTAAGTGGTAGTAACCACGTCATAGAAATTCTGTCATTTAAGATTTTAAAGAAGCCATTCAAAACGATATATTTTATATAGATGTATTCATATTTTTATTTCCATCTGGTTTCTGTATTTGTTTATTTTTAAATAATAGAAAAATAAATGAAAAGAAAAACTGACAAGAACATTATTACTTAGTTGTAAATGATTTATAATGATTTATAATTTTGTTTATTATTGTTCCATTTAATCCAGGTACAAAATCACTGACATTTATTAGATTTATTGAGTTTCCTTCCATATTTCCTATGAACAAATATACAAGCATATTACTTTAATATATATATATATAATAAATATAACAATATATATATATATATAACAAAGGTGAATAATTTGTAATAAAAACATAAATAATCCAATTTCTCAGTTATATTTAGATGTTTTATTTAAAATATTATTGTAACAATTAATATTACCTGTACTAATACATTTTCTTATTTTCATTTTTGATATTAAAATTTCTGATCTAGTTCTCCATAGTTTCAGAACATAATAATTCTTTTACTGATTTGTTTTAGTTAAATTTTAGTTTATTTTGCTACTCTAGAAACTTGACGTGTGTGTTGACTATAACCCTCCTTCAAAGCTTCTTCTAATTCTTGAGCCATATGTAGTAAATTGACAGGATCTGTTTGGAGTAGAATATGTTCCATGTTTTCATTATTTTTCAATGTTAAATCTAACGTAATCAATGGCGAAACTTGTTTTAACAGAGTCCTTGAAGCAGTCTAGAAACAATATAATTGTTATTATTTTTTTTTCAATGAACCATTTAATGTATATATAATAAAAAAATTGATTACCTGTACTTCAAAACGCCACTCAAGATCATGGTATTCTGGTATTTTAAAACCTGTAGCTGATAAAATATTGGATATCTCTTTGTTCTTTGTAATATACAGCTTACTTAAAATTGCTTCATTTTCTTCAGAAAAACCTAATGCTATAATAGAATCTCGAAAGTCTTCGTTACTTAACTACAATGATATATAATATATAATTACAATATATTTATAAGTTACATATAATTATATGATATATAATTGTATTATAATTAAAGTTATACCTTATGATTGCAACTTTCTAATAATAAGTTGATAAGACCTTCTACTGAATTTTTTATAACATCCACTTCTACCTCAAGTTTTTCTATAGTAATAATTGCATATCATTGATAGATAATAAAAGAATATTTGTTCAATAATTATTCATATATAAATATGAATACACATTTTATATATATTGTACTTACGGGCAGCCGCATAGTACAATTTCATGTTAGGGCCTTTTTGTAAATAATCTAAAGCAAGTTTGCAAAAATCCTGTAACACTGTGCAATTTTATTATAATAAATAAGGATAAATAATATTTTAACGAAATTAAAATCATCTGCGATATAATACCTTGAGGTGTTTGCTCTATAAGAAATAGCACATGTTTCTTATGATCTGGTCTCAATGTCAGCAACATTTTCTTTTATTAAACAAATAAAAAATATATAATTGTATATAAATATTTAAACAATCATTCATTACAAATTTATAATCGCTATATAAAACAAGCATCAATTTCCATGTTTATTAAGAATAATTTGAAAACATTTCGTATATTATATAAAATACATTATAAAATATACTACTTTTATTAATATTACATGCATGTAATCATATACAATATTAATATACGATTAATTTAAGTTACAAAATAAAATAACAACCTGTTTAAAGTCTCTAACCTTTGATTTCTGTCATTGGTTGTTTAAGTTCACTGCGCATACTCTACACGCATCTATTATACGTAAAAATATGGCGGATAATAATTTTGCCGTCAGAAGGCGTTAATGCTGTTGCCAACAAGGTACGGGTAGGTACGGAGCCAGACGGTAATCGTTTCTTGTGTATTATGACGTTAAGGACAACGAGCAACATTATAAAATATGGGAGATAAAGGTATTTATCAGTTCTTATAAAAAAAAAGTAAAAAGTAATCTAGCATTAAAAAGCATTATTAGGTTAAGAATTAATTTGCATTGTCACTTTCTACTCGTTGAATGCAAATTTCGAGCTTAATTATATTAAAAGAATTAATATTTTGTTAAATTTATTAAAAACGTATTATTATAAAAAAAAGGATAATACATTATGCTAATGATTGAGAATCTACCTATATTTTATATATATGATAATTGTCATTATTGTATTCCATCTCATTCCATATGCATATATATATATATATATATATATATATATATATATATATATACATGATATGAAGAAGCAGAAACTTGCAACTTGACTAATTACAAGTGTGTCTCACATTGTTTCAATATAATGCAAAATATAAAGTTATATTATTATAATTAAATCATATATTTCTCAGAACATCATGTACACTTCAGTGGGGCAAGCGGTCTTGGAAAGGACAACAACATTATGATACAACCGCAACGACATGGACATATAGATGTTCATCTTGGATTCTTACAGCTTCATCACAGGTTTACAAAACGATGCGATAAACTAAACGTAAATGTTGCAATCGTCATGTAGATAGTCGTACTGTTGTATGATTTGTTTCTTTAAATGATGAAAACCAGATTATACGCTCAACGAAGAAGATGAAGGTATCGTACATCTAGCGTATATATCCTTTGAAGGTACCACGTGGAGTTTTCTCTACCATGGAATATGTGTGTTCACGGTGAACTTCTTGCACCCGCTGTAGTTGTCTGTAACCATCACAATCCAGACTGTCACATTATCGACCTAATGCAAGAGAAGGATGGCCTTAAGTAAAGAAATATCTCCTTTTTTATTAATTGAAAATTATATTATAGCTTAATTTACATTTTTCATTTTAATTATTTCAATCACAGATTAAAAATTGAACTACTGGCGTACAAGGAACGAATCTTGAAAGAAGAAGTTCAAGTCATGTGTTGCAAATCTGGTGCACCATTAAAAATACTCTTGAACGCACGAGTATTAGGTAAGGATAAAGGGACACCTTTGTTAAGGAATGGTATACGCAGTGTTGCTGTAGAGGGAATCGATAAAGATGAAATATCTGAATAAATCTACTGATTAATGCTTCAAAATGAAACGCACTTTTACACGCTTCAACAAAATTGATTTTATAATTAATAAGTATTAAAAGATCCAAGGTAAAAGAGCAATACGAAAAATATTCGTTAAGTAAGAAACGTACATATTATCGATTTTGAAATAAAATAAGATGAGCTATTTGAGCTTTCATTATTTTTTGATTAACAAAATTGAGCTTATGTAAATTTAAAAATCAATAACTTATATATTAGAATACATATATGAAAAAAAAAGTGAGTATAATCAACAAATCAACAGGAATAAATATTTTTATTGGATACAGAAAAAAATGATTAATCATTAAATAGTTTTTTTTTTTTTTTTTTCTTTTTTTTCTTTTTAATTAAAATATACATTAACTTGAATTAGTTAATATTTGTATGAAATTGGCAACGAAAGTAGAATAGTTTCATTTAATTCCGACTTGCCTATTATATCATTATAATGTTATTATTATTTTACCTATTGCTGAATAACTATTATTGATAATGTGATTACATTGCAATATTATTGTAATTAGACATTTTTATTTGTCATCTTATTTATTAACAAAATCACATGCTCTTATAAACTTTAACCTAACTTGCCTATAGCTATAGCAATATATAATATTTCTATCACTATATGATAAAAAACGAATTTTTACTTTATGTATAAAATATCGTATTTTATAACATTATAATCATTTTATAATGTTTTATAATGAAATGAATATTTCTTCTAAATACAAGATATGTTTCAAATTTTAACCAATGTTTTATAATATATTACTTGGAGTTTTACAGGATATTTAAATATACAGGAATTGTATAGGATATTGGAAAAATATTAAACCAAATTAAATTGCATATAATATTAAAAAAAAGTTATGCCAAATTTTAAATTAATTGGAAGTACTCATCGAAATAAACAAAAAGGTCTTAACAAAAATGAACTTAAAAATTATTTATTTCACAGCCTTATAAAACAAAAATTAATTACATTAATTTAACTGATGAGATAAATTGTATACTTGTAACATATATTTTTTAATTATCTTCATTAATAAAAGTCTAATGGATTTATATCTGACAAACATAAAATTTCTTAATAATTTATAGTTTATAAAGATTTATTATTTTCAAACAAATTTTCGGTGAATATGCAATATAGTTCATTATTTGTTAAAACTTTCTTATTTATTAAGCAAATATTACAAGTTGGTAGACTAATGATAACTTTTTTAATATTCCATATGCACACATACTTTCATTCTTACGCGGGTAAGGTTTTACCCTTTGGCTAATTTCTTTCGATGTATTTATTTTTATATAAGTTTTGAACTTGCTTATTTAATTTCTTAAGTTACAATTGGATTTAAATAATGAAAAAATAATGATCATAAGATCTAAAAATTGCTATAAGGTTTCACTTTTATACGAAATGTTCTTTTAATTAAATATTAAGAATTACAAAATTAAATAATTTCAATGTTGTTATAATACAGTAACAAATCACATATAATAGTATTTTATATAAATATTAATATACAAATTTTCTCTTTTTTTAAATATATCGACATTGCTTTTATAAATAAACACGAATATTATCATTTAACAATTTCAAAATATAAGTAAATTTATTACTACCAATTATATTAATTTTTTTAGAGGATCACAGTTAATAGTTCACAAAAATCTTAAAAATTAGAAAGATAAAACAATTAAAAATTTTATGTAAATTTTATAAATATTTTTCATAAGAGAACAATAAATTTAAAAATATTAATTATATACGTTTCTTTAGAATGGATATAGAGTGAGATACTTAAAATAGGCTACTAGTTATCTGGCCATCTTTCGTAATTTTAAAGATAGAAAAAATTGTGCAATGTAAATATGTTGAATTATGTTATAATATATGTTATATTATAATACGCTATCTTAACGATTAACAGTAAGTGTTTCCAAATGTATGATTTTATTTAAGAAAAATGAAAATGACTTTTATTTTTTCTAAAAATCTTCAGTTGAACAAAATTTTCATTATATGTTGATGAAAAATATCATTTACTTGAAATGTTTGTTCTTATGTTTGAAACTGAAAGATATTCAGATATTTTTCACTGTATTAGGTGATTTATGCTGTACGAAATTGCCATTATTATAATGCATATGAAAAAACATATCTTTCAATCTTCACTAAATATTAACATAAATAATTATTAATATAATTTTTATGAATAAAATCTAATATAAAGTGAAGTTAAGAAAATATTTTAAATCTTACTGTTTGATAAGATATCAACAATAATTTTAGATTATATATTATAAAAGTTTTATAGTAATCACAAGATATTTTGTTACTCATTATTCAACATTGAACCAAATCTTAAATATATTTTATACTCAATTATGAAACCATTAAATGATTAAACAACGGTTGCTTTTTAAGCAACCAATCTGTTTTGTTCTTATAAATTAATAATTATAATATGACTTATAATCACACTCTTGTGTCAATTAAAAAATGAATTATCCATTTATATCACTAGATATTTTGATACTTCTCCCTGCAGGTAGGGCAAGTATTACGTGATTCCTATAATATTAAATATTAAATTATAAAATACGTAGATAATTTTCAAATTTAGTTAATATCAATGGTAGTTGTTCAAATCATAAATATAAATACATTTAATATAAAGAAATATGATAGAATCAATTATTTATTAAAGTTCTAATAAATGAATAGACCTTATTCTTTATATTCAAAAGTTAAAATAGATATATACCATTGGGCCTCGCGTTCTCCATTCTTCAATACATTTTTCATGAAAACAATGACCACATAAAAGTACTTTATCTTGATCTGAAACATTTTGAAAGCAGATGGTACAGACATCTTTAAATGGTCTCTTTGATCGTCTTTTCCGATACTGATTTTGTTGTTCGCTAGAAAGAATTCATAAATATTAAATGATAATACTTTTTTCTTTCTTAAAATAACACATTTATGTTATTTATATAAGGCCATCTATTACTTTATTTCTATATTAATTCCTATATTAATTGATAAAAATAATACTTGTTTGATGGTGAATTGGCAGTGAAAAAATTAGGAGGCATTCTAATATCTGGTCCATTGGGACCTCCAGAACTTCTATATCCATATGATTGTTCTTGTCTTCCGTTATTGGCAAGAAAATAATATAATAAACTTGCTAAACCGACTGTAATTACTACTATAGTGATACCTTGAAATGCCATTTATAATAAGCCAAATTGCCCGTTAAATAAATTGAAATTTTATTGAATAATATTATGAAAAGAATTGTAATTATTATATTTAATAGAATATACTACGTGCGATGAAATTCTTTTTTGATCGTCAACACTACACAAAATGTAACGTCACTAAGAAATTTGATTCACTATGAAAATTTTCATGATATAAAGAAAGATATCTAATTGTAAATAACATTCAGATCAACAATAATGGTTAAATGTTAATTTCTTTCTCACTCTTTCCCTTATATTTAAGAAGAACATAACGTGGCAAAAAACAACCATCCATTCGAGTAAAATGGGAAGAACGTACACAGGTTTGCCAACAGTTTTGAAAGTAACAATATATATACATATATATATTATACATATATAGCAAATATGAATTTATAGTAACAAAGGTATAACTAATAATTAGTAAGTAATTTAACATATATTATATAATTTTTCATACATATTTTAATAATAATAATATATATATATATATATATAAATCTTTCAGTAGAAAAAAAGTTATTTGCGTTTGTAAGAAAAATCCCTTCGCTACGTTTAATTTATAAGTTGGCAAGACTATTGCAATTATTCTGACAGAATTGCCAATAAACGAGTAAAAATAATCGTAACAAAGTATAAAAAGATAATATAGAAATAAAATGAGATAAAATAGAAAAAAAATATTTGCTTCTTTATTATGTGCTTTCGGAGTGTCGCAGAATATTAATTAATTTATCTTGTCAAAATGTAAATATTGTGTTAACAAATAGATACGATACGACATATATACATATATCTATACATATATATATATATATATGTATATATATATATATATATATATATATATATATATCATTGCAGGAACTATAAAAGTAAAAGAAAAGTAATTGGATTGAAGGCACTTTTTTATCGGCATACAATTAAATACATACGTAAAAAAAATTACACGCTTCTTTGATTATATCTTGATGTGCAATTATGACAACATTCTATTGGTAAATTATATATTGAAAATTGTTAATAATTTAATAGTAACAAAATTTTTAAATATATATTGAGACCTCATAATATTACATTTATCGTTACATGATCATCATTTGGAATCTAGACGTATACATTATATATCAATACTTATCAGACAATAAATAATCTATATACATAATATAATGTACGTAAGTAGTACATTAGTTTGCTTACGAAAAACTGTGAAAGTTCACGTCTAAGAAAGAAAAGGTAAGAAGAATATAAAAAATTACATATAAAAATTATTAAAATAAAATAACATATATACGTAGAAGACTATTTGGAGATCTTTTTCTTTCAAAGAAACTGTTTAAATATATTCTATAATATCTTTTAAAATTTAATTCATATTCATACCAACATTTTATTAATATAATATTTGTGATGTATAAGTAAATTTGTATGATAAATATTCTAATGTATGTGTATGTTTGTATATATATATATATATATATATATATATATATATATATATATATACATATATATATAATAGAATTTATTTATATATCAAAAATATTATATTAATAAATCTTTCTCTAATTCTATATATAATGTATATATAACGAAATAGATGAAAATAGAAAATAATAAATTATTCGTTACTATTACTTATAAAAAACATATAGTTTATAAAAAAGATATGACGAATAAAAAATATTTAACACGAGAACAAAAAAAATGTACGTTTCGTTTTTGTAACAATCACAAAGTTACATTGATAATGTGATACGATAAAAAAAAATTGTCTTGTTTATATACCTGGATACATTTTTGTAATCATAAATTGAAATGTTTTATCCTTTTTCTTCCGTTTCATTTTTTTTCTTTTCTTTTCTTTTCTTTTCTTTTTTTTTCTTTTTTCTTTTTACTTCAGATCTTGGAGAACGAACGAACATTTTATTCACGTATATTACGCATATTAGCATGTTACGCATGTTATATTATTATTATAATTCATTCTCTTCCGTTCTGTTATCTTAATTAATTTACAAAGAATCTTGGGAGATCGGTGGGAGATTAGAAATTATGGTGGAAGTAGTTAGTTTGTCTTTATTTAATCAATTAAAGACCTTTTTCCCCTTTTATAGTTCGCAATCCAATGTAGAGAGAGATCGCATCGATGATCGTGTTACTGACGTCAATGAAGATACAGAACGTTCGATGGACTGTGTCCTAGTTGCTTGTTGCTGCTTTAGCAACATATGTCGAAGCGATTGAGCTTCCTCTCGAAGGGTCACCACCTGCGCTCGTAAAATAGCATTTTCGTGTTCTAACATTGTTGCCTTTAAAGCGATCTACGAAAAATAATTGAATGATGGAGGGGGTGGGGAATATATTGTGTAAAGTATTAATCGATTAAGGAGTTTTACATACACATTTGGATCGTTCAAAAATAAAGACATTAATATTTTTGATTTATCTTGTTAAGAAAAAAAAAAAAAGATTATTAAACACGCGCTCTAATCGAATACTTCGAGGAATATTTTCCGATATAAAAAAGAAAAAGAAAAGAAAAAAAAAAAAGAAAATTGAAACAATTCGTCGTTTTCTTGAAGTTATTCTTTTTTTTTATTTCGTTTTGTACGGTATTTGCGGTGCCAATAATTTAAAAAAAAAAAAAATCACTTCTCACTTTTAAGCCGATTTTTAATACTTTTATTCGATAAAGTAACGATGACGTGTGATCAAATTTGTCGTGAGATTTTCGATAAAAAAAAAATTTCAATAGTTGTTAATGATAAAAAGAAAAAAAAAAAAAAAAAAATAAAGAAAATAAAAAAAAAAAGAAAGAATAATATTGTCGAATGAAAAATATATTTATAGGGACGATCTTTTCTTTGAACTTTTCCAAGTGTACGTAAATCAACTTTGAAATGAAATTCAAAATAATAAATTCGATCTTACATGATCTTCACGAATTTTTCGTGCGTCTCGAGATTTCTTTGCGGCCTGATTATTACGTTTACGCCTTTCGTAATACTTTTCATCTTTTTGATCATCCGGAATAGGCTTTTTCTCGCTTCTAGGTCGTCTAATGATACTCTGTGTATTATTATCGTTGATAAACTGTCGATTCATAATCGTATCTGCGTTATAAATTATAAGAAATCTGACTGTGTTATTTGCAGAAACGAAACAATACGTTTTGATTGTGAGACCATAAAAAAAAGATTAAAAAAAAAAAAAAAAAAAATAAAAAATAAAAAAAATAACAAATAAAAAATAAAAAGAAAAAAAGAAAAGAAAAACAAAATGAGACAGATTTCACGGAATAATGAATTAATAATAAATATTCATTGGGCATAATATATACCTTACCGGAATCTATTAGATCCGAATATCGTCGAGGTATATTTAACGATGGCATTAACGGTGTCATAGTTGTGAAAAAAGGAGATTGCACTAGAAAACCACTAGGAATTGGCAATGTTCCAGAAAGAGAAGCAGTTGTCGTCAACGATGGCGTCAATGACGATTCTATTGACGTTGAATTGGACAATATATTTGTTTCGTTAAATTTACAATGTTGAGTAGAGGTATACGGCTCGTATCTATATATATCTGTAAGCGCAAATATAAAAAAAAAAAAATAGAATTTTTATTCGAGTCACCGAGACATATGCCTTATGAGAAATTTTTTTATAATTTCTTTTCTATCTTTTTCTTTTTCTTTTCTTTTTTTAAAATCTAATAGTAATAAATCATTAAAAAAAAAAATTTATAGCCAATCGAATGATCTTATTATTATTAATTTAAGACATTTTAAACAAGTCGCCCCTGTGGCCTAATGGATAAGGCATCGGTCTCCTAAACCGGGGATTGTGGGTTCGAGTCCCACCAGGGGTATAATTCACTTTTTTTTTCTTTCTCTTTCTCCCTTTCTCTGTTTCTCTTTTTCTAAATCGTAATATATACTATAAAAATTTTTACATTTTAACATTATATACATACACATGTATATATGTATTACTGTACGTTGTTTAATTCTTGTTAACTTGTTGGATATATAATTTTATGATTGTCATTAATTTAGCAGAAGATTTCCGTAAGAAATTAATTCTAATGTAAATTAAAATTGAATGAATTTTGATTTTAAAGATTTTAAACATTAGAATGTTGATTATTGTTTATTTTCATACCAGCTATGAATAACTCATAATCTGGCATATCATCGATGTTGCGTGTTTTCATAAGGTTTTAATCATAGTTCATGTCACACACAAAGAATTGTCTTTTGCATGATTCTTATCATAAAAGCAACGTGATCATTATTGATAAGCCATTTTCGAACAACGTTATATTTTATTATTCATCTTATTTTACATGTGTCGAATTGTTTATTATTTATATACATACACATATATATGTATACGTATGTATCTATTTATATATGCGTTATGTAAGCGTGTATACATATGCGTATGACATTCACAATAGATTTAAAACACATCATTTTCTATACGCACCTGAATTCGGAGCAAGAAATCTATAACTTCTCAGTAATTGTAACGTAGAAACTGCTCCAGTCATTGTGTTTTCAGAACAAATTGTTTGCGTATGTATATGAGAGGCCATTTTTTTTTTAGAGAATACATTCAAAACGTTTCAATGCGCGATCACTACGACATAATTACTTTGATCGATCTTAGAAGATTCTTCCTCTTTTTCTTGATTTACATTCATGATGGTGTCTTAAAAAAAAAAAAAAAAAACGAGTTACGCGAGCCACGTCGATTGATTTATTTTTTCTTTTCTTCGAACGTATTGTTCTTTCTTTTTTTCTTTTTCTTTTCTTCACATTTTCTTTTCCCTTTTTTAGAAAAACAATCGACGTAAAAAAAACTCAATAATATCGTACGTTGCACAAATCAATTATATTACGTATGTCGTCCTTTCTTTTTTTTCTTCTTTCTTCAAAACATCATTATATCAAGACGATAGATTACATAATATTTAATTCGTCGCAAATCTAACATTTTCTTGTTTTCTTTTTTTTTTTTTTGTTTTTTTTTGTATATTCACAACAAAAGGATCATCGTTAAAAATGATCTCTCATTTGTTCGATTGATTTGTCTTGCGATAATTATGATTATCTTTTTTTTTTCTTTTCTTTTTCTTATCTTTCCTTTTTCGATTGACGTGTCATTGTGTCAATCATCGAAAAAATTTCAATGGAACGTTAAGATTTAACGCGAATTGACATTTTAAAGAGGACTATCACACAAGTTATTAGGTAAGGCACTCAAGATACTCCTCCAATGTAGTAAAACAGTTTTCGAGTTAACAGGTCGGTTATGATAGAGCTTTTCTAATATCACGTGTTCTACGATTATTACATTTCTCCTCTTCTAGGAAACTTTTCATTCGTCGACGTTACCTTTCTTCCCGCCCTAAAGAGCATGCGTACTTCTCAAGATCATATTCGTTCCGCCCATCGGGTAGTCATGGGTGACCAGCGACAATAGCTTTTTAAATGGTCAACCTTTGAAAGTGACCAATCACCAGATCCGTCCGTCGTTCTTACAATTAATGATCATACGTGCTCATGAGTAAATATCACGACCTTAATCTCAATATATATATATATATATATATATATATATATATATATATATATATATATATATGTATGTATGTATGTATGTCTGTATGTATGAGAGCATATTTGTAATAAGCCAACGATTATAGTGACTTTATGATCGAATGGAGTACATTAATTCGAACATACCATATTGAATATCAATCGGACCTTAATTTTTTTTGTTTCTTTTTTTGCGAATGATCATACTTATATGTAACAAGATGAATTATTTAAGCAATGATTTCTCTATTAAAAAATAAAAACAAAAAAAAGGGAATCAAAGAGTTGAACATCATTGAAATTTTTATCATTGTTTTCAAAAATAAATCTAGATACTCAATTATATATGTAAATAGTTACATTTGTATGTACTTACGTATTCGCTCGTTTTTGTTTTTCTTTTCTTTTTCTTTTTTTTTTAATTTTCGTACGATTTTCTAGGATTTCATCTGAATATCTGTCCATATAAGCGACAGAAAACATTAACTTCCTTACGATCGTTCATTCTACGGTAATGCATATACGAATGGCCGCTTTCAATGTTGTGGGACAGCGAGCACCTGACACTTCCATGTTTCCTGCGAATGTTTCATATGTTCATAATTATTATAAAGCAAATTAGACGGATGTATAGACCCGATATTATCCCTATCCGAACTCTCCACCCCCGCCCCTTCCCTACAAGTCGATCTCATAAAATATTGCACTTGTTCGGCTCTATAATTACCTTATGTCCAATGATTAATGGCCAAGAGATCGATGGACTTTGTTCAAGGGTTAAACGGAAATAGGAATAATATTCGCGTTCTTTGACCTTTTCGTATATTTTATTCCTTCTTTCTTCATTGTTGTTGTTATTGTTGTTATTATTGTTGTATCCATTACTTCTTAATATCTATTAACAATAGAACGAATCTATCTTAATGATATTATTTATTTGTAAAATTAATGAATAAGAGGTATACAACGTTTAGAAAATATGTTTAACGATTTGAAAGTAAATTTGGAAAGAAAAAGAAAAAAGAAAAAGATCGTATTCACTAATGAGTCTCGGCATATTTGACGAAAAGGTCAGCTCGTTATGATGTAGAAATTGTTAACAGGCTGTCGATTAAAGGACACCAAATATCGCATAGTTCATTCGTCAGCAGATACATTTGATGGCATGGTCAACGACAGGTGTTCGAGTTCGCACAAGACGTCGAAGAAACAACCAACCGCCCTCCGTCTCTCTCACCCCTATACACCCGTATAGCTCGTGCCAACGTAACGGTAATTAGTATTTAACAGAGCAACGCAATACAATGTCTATCTTCGACCTTACCTCCCAAACCCCCGCCCCCCTGTCCGCCAATGTAGTAATGATAATTTAAAGAAGATGGAATCGGTCGAAGGAAGTGTTGTATATAGGGGGTGGAGAAAAAAAGAAAAGAAAAAAAAAAGTAAAAGGAAAAAAAAAGAAGAAAATGGACGTTTACGTGCTTTGCGAAAAAGGTCGGATGCGTGTTAGCATGTAACGATTGCTTCTACGATAGGCACACGTAATCGCGGCACCGTGAGATCAAGACCACATGACATTACTGGCCGCGCGCATCACCCTTTTCCAACGAATTAGATGTCCCGATACTAAATAGCGTTATTTCACTTATTTCAGATCTATCCTTATTAATTTTAAATAATTTAAGAATAATGATTATAATATTCTTTTCGATATTTCTTCTTTCTCTTTTCATTTTTTTCTTCTTATTTTCTTTTTTTTTCTAATTCTTTTTTTTCTCCTTGCAATTTAACACACAAACCCTCCCCGATTATACGAGATAAAACGTATTTATATATGTATATATATATATGTGTGTGTGTGTGTGTGTGTATTTTTACGCGTATCAATATATTATATATATAAATTCGTGATATTTTTCTGTCATTGTTTAAAACACGTTTGAAGTTTGTTAAATACTATTGTTAAAATTGATAAATCTTCGTTAGATTGAAGAAAGAAAATGGCGACTAAAAGAAGGAGAAGGAGAAGGAGAAGGAGAAGGAGAAGGAGAAGGAGAAGGAGAAGGAGAAGGAGAAGGAGAAGGAGAAAGAGAATGAGAATGAGAAAGAGGAGGAGGTAGAGGAGGAAGAGAAGGACGACGACGACATCCCTATTAAGCATCCTCGCGTGCTTAACCCCTTATTTACATCCCCTCTACCTCCCTTCCTTCCACCGAGGGCACGGATTCCTTTCACCCTCGCACGAAGTCACGAATCGTGATCGCCGTTGTTGTTTCACAACTTGGACGAAGTTATCTCATCAAGTCGTCACGAGGGCGCCTTGCCTCATTTCCGGAAGTTCCGATTAAACTTTCTCTTACTTCGCCAACTATTTTTATATATGTACATATATAATGTTATATAGTATGGTAATAACTATAACATCCATTTACCATTTGAAAATGCGATTCACTCGATGAATTCGTTAGTTCATTAATTATAGTTAATTAACAATATCGCAAACATAAAAACGTTTTTACATATTTAGGATTTTTTTCTTTTTTCCTTTAATCAGAAATTTTACAATATTACAAATTAAATCCGTACCCATGTACATCTTCGAGCTTCTTTAATAATTATAATTATTTCATCTACGCTCGTTTCTAACGTCGTTTTATCATAATATCGTACATTGTTTCATATATTTTAAATATATTTATACATAGATATTGTACATATATTTTAGATATTAGAAAGATTCCGTCACTTTCTCTTGGTTTTTTTCTTCTTTTTGTTTCTTTTTTTTTTCTTTTTCCTTTATTTTTAAACTCGCGATCGAAGTCTTCGTCCGATAATGCTGTCAGACGAATGAGGAACGACGTCATAGAAACAAATTCTTCACCTCATCTATGAACAATTTATATTTGTAATCTACTATCTACTTGCGTAGTAGTAAGACCGATGATTTATAACTGCCAATGTAGAGTAAAACACGATTTCCCTTGAATTCTATTTATCAAATCCGATTTATCGAAAGCTTCCAACTACCGATAATAACTAAATTTATAAATTATTACTCATAGTAAAAATATACAGGATTTCATTCATTATTTCATTATTCTAACGATTTTGACCTTTTTCGAAACGGAATTTTCCTATATATATATATATAGGAATAGAAACAGTATAGAAATAATTTATAAATTTTTGTTATTATCGAAATGTTCGACTATAGATAATAACTAAATTATTACTCAAAGTAAAAAATGGACAAAATTTCATTCATCATTTAATTTCTCTAACAATTTTGAAAGACAAAACATTACACTCTTACAATATTTAAAAAGAAAAAGAAAAATAAAAAGAGAGAGAGAGAGAAAGGGAGGGGGAGATAACTATAGAACTACACAATTGCTGCTATTTACCATTAATATTTTAAGAGCTTTTTCCTTTCTACATATTGCACATTCGTTATTCCTATGTTCGTTTACTCTGTAATAGACGCAATGTTATTTAAATTATGAATCAATATTGTGTACAGTTTATTAATAACAGCCAATGAAACAAAAAGGAAGGGTAAAAGTTCACACGATTTCGCTTATAATGACATGCACGAAAAAATAGATAAAGTGTCTGACAAAATTATTTCTACTGTCTCTAAAATTAATATATATTATATATAATATTTAATTTAGTTACTTTTTTCTTTTCTTTTTTTTTTTCTAAACTTTACCATGAAGACATACGATATATCGAAATTTGAATAAACGTATGAATACGTTCAATTTATACTGCGTTTCATATTATTTTTTTTTTCTTTCTTTCTTTCACTTCCACGCCAATTTCCTTATACCTTCGTGGAAAAAGAATTAAATCTGTAATGGAGTATAATGGAAAATATAACAGAACATTAGATGAAAAAGAAGAAGAAGAAGAAGAAGAAGAAGGAGGAGAAGGAGAAATGGAACAGGAAGATCAAGAAGATGATAAAGATGAAGATGATCGAGTAGAAAAAAAAGATCAAAAGGATCAAAAAAAAGAGAAAGAATTAAAAAAAGAAGAGGTCGAGAAAAGGATGAATAAGGACGATACATCATCGCACAAAGTATTTATGTATTCATATATAATTTTTAATTCTAATTATTTGAACTTTTCTTCTCTTCAATGAATAATTATTTTAATGTATCTAAAATAATACGTAAGTAAAAAAAAATTATTCACATTTTTTATCTCATCGATGTTAGATTATAATTTCATCTCTTTTCTTTTTAGAAATATTACAAATGTAAATACGCCGTAGAAAATTCAAGTAGATTTTCTTTACGTGTTATTGAAGCGATGCGTTCTCTTCAGAGACACGAAAACGTTTTACCGATATCGTCTGTGAATGAAATCGTCGATTACATAGCGAATAATTATAATAACGACGGAGATCTCTATGCTCAGGTTCGAACAGCCTTAAAACAACTTTGCACTGAAGGGTTAGTACTCATTTAAATATATAGATTGAATAATTTCGTAGATTATATTATATATATCTTATAGATATTATATATATATATTTTTTTTTATAGAAATATATTGGATGATATTTACATTTGATCTTTAACAGATTCGTTATTGAAGTATTGAACGATGAGTATCAATTGATCGGTCCATTTCGTACCGAAGAAATGTTGGAAAGTTGTGACTGTCAGAAAAATGGCGCAAAGATATATTTCAGTACACCAAAATATTCCAAATTGAAAAGAACGTTTCGTAAGAAACATAAAGAGAGATCGCATTGTCTTTGTGAAAAATTAAATGAAAAAACGAAATTAGAAAGAAATGATAGGAAGGAAAGGAAAGAGGATATTTCGCCTTCTTCGCGAATGAATTATCATTTAAACGATACGATACTTCAAACACCTACGCGAAAATCATTGAGATCAAAGATAAAGGAAAATAATTCCAATAAATATCCTGAAATAGAAAAGACGACGATGAAACAAAAAGAGAACAATTCTAAAAAATTAATATCTTACGAGGATCGGCATGAAAAATCTATTCGTAAAGTTCATGATGATTCTGATGATATTGGATCTTCTCTTCGCGAGCCTCCATCAAAGCGTATGCGTCAAATGGACGACGCTGCTATTGAAACATTTAGTGATTTAGAGAGATATCAGAATATTAATATTGCATCAAATAATCAATCGAATGATCAGTCTCACGACAGTGTATTTCAAGAATTAAAAAGTTCGATCCCTGAAACATCTAAATCCCACGAGATGGAATTAAAAAAATGGATACAACGATGTCGTCGCGAATGCAAAAAACAAAATAAGCGATAATAATTAATGAAACATTCTATTAAATTTTCAACGAACGTACTTTTTTTTTATTTTATTTATTTATTTTTTTTTTTTTCAATTAAATCAAATAAAATTTTTTCAGCATTTTCTAAACACATTTTCTAACATTTTTTTTTTTTATATTAATACTTATTAATTAATATAATTAATGATAATATAATATCACGTAATAATAATTAATATATTTGTTTTTAAAACATTATATCGAGGCCATTAAAAAATACTTATCTTTTGTTATAAAATAAATGAATATTTAATTATTTATATAATAATTTTGAAATCATTTTGTTATCTTTGCATATATTCCATATATTTGTTCGCTGTTTAATAGAACAATCGAGTTTATTTCAATCATTTATAGATTTTTATGGATTTTCGTGTATATTACTAAAATACGATTTTTTGATTGTTGTTTTTCGTCGATTTTTTCTACGAAATTGAATGTACGCACTATTATGATGCTTGTATTTCGTATAATTATCTGCTATTTTACTCAAATATTTGTATACAAGATCAAAAATCGTTGTTCTTTGATTCCAATGACGGCCAATTTGTTTTCTATCATTATCTGTGTATTTCGATAAGCTGTGTAAATATTTATATCGTTATATAAATATAATTTATATTGTTTATACAAAATTAGCGGATACCATTTCTAAATATACATACATCTATTTCGAGGTTAGAATCGTGTTGCATCTATATATGCATATTATATATATATATATAATATCAATTTACCTATTTTGTCTTTTAGATTTAGTCATGATCGTTTTTATATCGTTTTATATTATTTCTTAAAATCACTCGGAGATATTTTGAAAAAATTACATAGAATTTAGTTATATATTTATATGTAAAAAAGGAAACAATAAATATAATTTCGAAACAAAACTAATCGAACAACAAAACAAAGAAGAGAATTTTTATATATTCAATTTGATTTTTATATGTGTGATATTTTATTCCGTGTGTTGAGGAGACGTCGCTATGATACACCATTGTATCAACAAACGATAAAAAGTCATTGTAGAAAATAACCGGTATTTATTTGAGTAACTTTTACTTGCAACAAATATATTGAAGGTCTTGTTTAATCCTGTGCGTATTTATAGGTGACAACTATATCAATAAAAAAAAAAAAAAAAAAAAAAAAGAAAAAAAAGAAAAAAAAAAAAAGAAAAACATTCCAATGAAAGCAGTCTTACAACGATCCTTATAAAAATAACTTATTTTAAATGTATTTAAATTTGCGTTGTATTTAGTTTGAGCGACATCTGTTAATATCACGTGAAAACAATCCCAGTGAATGTATTGACAATCTTTAATTGTTATTGATCGGTTAATAGCAATATGTCTAAAAAGGCAAGATTCTACATTACGATCTTGGTGTAGTTATATTATATTAATTAATGAAAAACTACTAAGTGCTTTTTCCTTATTATATGCACGCATTTTTGTGCACGCACTATTTTCATATACATATATCACTGTACGTTCGTATAAATTAATAATCACTACACAATTAGGTTATTTCACTTATTGAAAATTAATTTGAAATTTTATTTAATTAAGAAGTAAATAATGTTGATTGTGTCATATTTAATTTTAATAAATTTTAATTTTTCATTTTATTCAATGTCATAATATAATTATAGGGAACAACTAAAGTTGAAACTCATGGGTATTCAAAGTCACAAAAACTCAGTAGTCGTAGAAAAACCAATGATGAACAACAGCTTGAACTTCCTCAGACTTCCTCAAGTGGTTATGCATCAGGAAGTTCTTTCAAACAAAAGAAGCCTGGTATTTCTCAAAAAGAAGTTTCGATGAATAGACAAGTATCAAATAGAATAGTCGCATCAAAGTCTAATAATTCAAAATCTTTGTCTACATCGGAAAGAAATATAACGAGCAATAAGGTACGAGATAGTAGTGTGAAAAAAAGTCAATTAGCTCATAGTACAGATGCGAAGCCTTCAAAAAAGCATCAAAGCACATATTCTGAAAAAAGAGGATTGAGTACCATATATATACCAAAGTCAAATTTAATTGGTAATAGTTCTAAGGGAAAAAAGGAAACGATAAAAGAAGTTACAAATAAAACAATCTCAAATAATTCTGTATCAACAAATAAAATTGATCCACAATCTAAAATACGGAGAAACTCTAGAACATTAAGCTCAGAAGAAGTAAAAGTATTACATTCACTTATGCGTAAAGACAATTCTAAACAAGAGGTGTCTAAGAAAAAGGAAATAACAACGAATGTAATAACTAAACAAGAAAATATTAATCAAAATAAACACGATGACAATTATTATGCAGATGATTTTGAGGTACACTATATATTATCCAGCATGTAGTAAATATTTAATACACTAAATACTCTAACAAATAGAGAATAATTTATTTTTATATTTCAGGAATATGAATCAGATTTTGAAGAATGCACAGATGACGAGATATTAGAGGCCAGTGAAAGTTCAAGTGAAAATGAAATTAATTTATATCAAAGTCCAATTGAACTTTCCACTAAAGAGCAAGTAATATTATCAATGTTTTTTTTTTGTTATATAGAATAAATATAAAACAATAATACTTACTTTATTCTCAATTACATTTTATTCCAGCAAAAAGTGGTACATAATGCAAACAATCATAAAGTGGAAGAGGAAGATATGCATGATTCTGGTCATTATGAATTAGCCGAAGCAAAAAGAAGAGCAATGATAATAGAAACAATGATTACAAAAGGGCTGAATATACCATTACCATTATCAGATCTCCAAGAAACAAATAAAGAGTATAGGTTTGTTATATTCTTAAAATTTATTATTAAGAAAAGAAATTATTAATCTTTTACATTGATAATTTGTTTTATGATAGCATATTTAATGTGCGATATATGCTTCCTTTTGTAGAGAATGCTTTTTGTTTTTTTAATAATAATATATAATATAAATTTAAAATAAGAAAGAAAAACGAAATCTTTAACTTTTTATTTTATTATTTACATATTCATTTGAACAGTGAGGATAAATTATTTGAAAACAAGTCATTGCCATTGTCCATGGATGAGGGCTTCGAAGATACTAGATCTGGTGATTTTACAAAGTTACCATCTCTTTCACAAGTTGCATTGATTGACTTTTCTAAAACTAAAGATAATAGTAGTAAAAAGGTATTGTGCTTTATTAATATATTAAATGTTTATATAATTATATTTCATTATAGTAAACTATAATTAATTATAATAATAGCTAATTACTACTGAAAAGTTAATAAAATTAAAGAGCAGAGGAAAACAGCTATTAACTATGATAAAATTGAATACTTTAACATTTTCTTTATTGGAATGTGCACCAGTACCATATGAGGAATTTATTAGAAATTATGGAAAATTACATACTCAACAGGTATATTAATGGAAATTCATATAAGACCGACATGATATGTCATTTCATAAATACTATAAAGATAATCTCAATATATAAATATTAATATTTTATATAGATGTATACGCAAACGGGCGACGATAGATCAGAAGCTGAAACACAGACGATTGAAATATGTAATGTTAATAAATGGACACAATTTCCGATAAGTTGTAAAAATTATAGAAATGGAAATATAAATTTATTTGCTATGGTACGAATGATAATTTGTAGATAGACAAATATAGTTCTGTAATATTACAAAATTTATACTATATATATTAATTATAGGAACAAGCTGGTGTTGGTAGTGATGATAATATCAATCTGGGAGAAGTTATAACAAAGCCATCTTTTGATATATTGCAATTAAATGATTTTGTACGTCGTGCTGCCACTGTTATATTATCATTATTAGAAGAAAAAAAGTTTGGTGGGACTATTTTTCAAAATGATGTTCAAGAAATATCTGAAAGTGATGGTTTCGTCAAATTTGATATAAACTCAATAACATTCCTTGCTGGTAGAGAAGTAACAATGATAAATTATTCGGAAAGCTTAAATAAAGTTTTATTAACTATTCATGCTCCCTATGATGATGTAAGTATACATTAATAAAAGCTTATATATAAATTTTATGTATATACATATCTGATTGATTATTACTCTTTTTTTTTATGATATATTAGGAAATTGAAACGGTACACAATCAGAATGATATTACGGATTATTGCATTGGATGCGTATGGAATATTTGTGAACCATCTTTACCAACAAAATTATTTTATTCTACATCTCCTATTACTGCATGTTGTTTTCATCCAACCAACTACAATATTGTATTTGCTGGATTAGAGGATGGGTATTTTCATTTCCTATAGACATTATTTGCTGTGTTATTATATGATTTTATATTTCATGTAAATTATATATTTTTATATTAGATCCATAAGTCTTTGGGATTTGAAAGAAAATGAAATATGGCATCACAAAGTGGCTAATAATATTAATGGTAACGATTGGATTATAAGAATACCGACATATACAACAACAGGAAATCCAGAAATTTCAACACATAACTCAAAGATAGTTGCAATACGTACTTTGTCTAAAACAGAAAAAGTATATACAGAAATGAGTAAAAACAAATTCATACCTATACAGGTAAGTGAATAATTTTTTTTCCTTCTTTTTTTGTTTTTTAATATATTTGTTTTTATATTTAAGTCGTTATATATTGTATATAACAATTAAATAAGAATTTCTTTAAACATATAATTTTATTATAACCATTATTATTTATTATTCTATATTAATTTAACAGCTATGTAGCATAGATGAAAATGGTAATTTTATAATTTGGAGTGTGTTCTATAATTTGGAATCAAATGTCAATGATTTAGGCCTTAGTCAGTGGGGTAATATAAGGCTAATTAAAAGTCAAGACATGTCTATACAATTAAATGACAATGGTACAATTATTGACATGCATATAGATAATATAGATTCTAATAGTCTTTTTGTTGCAACTGATGCTAATGAAATATTGCATAATTCTTGCCTCAATTGCAGAGTAAATCCTTCAGTGTACAAACGACACAAAATAGGTAAGCTTATTTTTGCCTTGAAATTTTCAATGTAATTTCAATAAGTACATTAAAATAATGAAATGAAATATTTTAGCCCCATGTGGAAATACATCATGTATTGAAATATGTCCCTTCAAAGCATCTTATTTCTTGGTAAGATCTTTATATATTAATATATAATTTTATTTCATGTATATAATATATTTTGAATTGTTTATATTAGGTTGGTTGTAATGATGGTACAATTCTTCTTTATTCATCGAATAGAGAAAAACCTATCTTACAGTTACAACATGATAATCATAAAAATAAAATTATAGTATTGAAATGGTCGAGATCTAAGCCATCTACAGTTTATATTTTAAATAATAAATCACAGTAAGTTTATAAAATAAAAAAGGAATGTATGTGTGTGTGTTATGTTATTATTTTCTTATAGAATAATTCTTAATATAACAATAATATTTCAGAATATATACATGTAATTTGCAAAATAATGAAATGCATTATGTAAGTAATTCTTCTTTAACAAAATGGGGACATATAAATTGTATGCAATTATGTTCTTGGAAAACTGAACATGATAAGGTTTCCCAATATTTGGTATGTAATAAAACTAATATCATTACATCATGTGCATCAGTAATAAAATTGTCGCTACATAAATATATAAAAAATTTTTCAGATACTTGGAACAAACCTTGGTACTGTGTTAGTGTACAAATTAAAAAAGGAATCTTATTGTTCTGAAAAAGCAGAATTTGAAAAAGAATTACATTCGTTTTTGAACTATATTACACTTTTATAATAGTTATGAGATAATAAATAATAAATACAGCAAAAAAGTATATTAATATATCAGTCATTTGAGATATTTATGACCATTGTTCAACGGTCTTGTGTTAATTATATATTCCATTAATAATTATTTAATAAGTATTTTTCAAAAAAGACAATCCAAACAAGTAATTTATTGCAACAATTATTACTATACTATTTTGAATCTCATAATTATATGAATACGTTCTTAAAACATTTTAAACAAGGTTTGAGTGTATATTGCACTATAGGAGATTTTATATAAATTGTAAATAAAATGAAAATATAATATACACGTAATATCCATTTTTTATCTAATCATATGTATGTGTCTGTGTGTGTATATATAGTATTTATATTTATGAATCTTAACTTCATAGAGAATAGATGTATTGTGATGTTCATTTAAATTTTATAATTAATTTAAGGTAAAAAGTGCAATTAAAATTAATAATCCTAATAAATTAATTTTATCAAAACCTGAACTCCAATTCTGTGCACTGTTGCAAATCGGTTTTATCATTATTTCTTCTACAATGTCATCGTAATTTCGAATTCCTCGTATCTTACTAACTTCACGTTGTAGATGTTGTGATTCTTCCTGTAAAAAAATAAATTTCGGTGTAATCTCATTTTATATCATAAACTTAAATAATGTAAAATTTATTTTCTCTACAATAGAATAATGTAATGTAAAGCAAGCTTACATTATTATTATTATTATTAACACTGGAAATATTTTTTGCATGTGTAATATCTTTAAATTTTATAGAAGCAAAATGTGTGATTATTGTTCTTGGATAGAACAAATTTTAGCAAGAGTAAATGTCGAAGCAAAACTAATCCAAGAAAGTATACCACAACCACGCGTTGATCCTACCATTATAGTTCACGGTGGTGCAGGAAGAATATCAAAAAAAAAACGAAAATTAATGCTCGAAGCGGTATAATACCGTATTTTATAATTCAAATTTTTTATTTTAAAAAATATTATTATTATTGAATAATAATAATAATATCAAAATATATATATATATATATATTTTGTAAAAAGTATTTTTTATAAATGTAGGTTAAAAATGCTGCATTGGAGGGATATAAAATTCTTATCGATGGATATACGGCTGTTGATGCAATAGAGATAGCAATTTCACGGATGGAAGATACATTGTACTTAAATTATACGAAGGAAGCACCCATGCATACTAATGATGAAATTGTTTGGGATGCAGGAATAATGACTAATAATCTTGATGCTGGTTGTATAGGTTTAATTCACGGCATTGAACATCCTATTAAGCTAGGCAAGTTAAGTCATAACAATACGTTTTATGATAATTAATAATAAGAAAGAGAGAGAGAGAGAGAGAGAGAAAGGAATATAAAAAAAAAAATAAATCTGTTTACTATTATTTAGCAAGAGAAGTCTTAGAAAATACGGATCACGTGCTCATTGTGGAAAATGGTGCTACAAAATTGGCAAAAGAAGCTAATCTTCCTATGTTATTGAAACAATTAACCGATTCTATTCTTTTTATCGGTGAAACGATTTCCGAAGAAGAACATTTTGATATATCTTCCAATAACGATTCTAATGACGATTTATCTATCAATTGTGTAAATAACATTAAACAAAAAGAAAAAGATACGTCTATTATCAAAATGTATTTTCCAGAATGTAATTTTTTAAAAATGGAAGATATAGAGATAAAGGATGAAGACGAAAAATTGACAGAATCAAATGACATCCTACTATTTCACGAGGTTTGCAATAAAATTTATATCTTTCCTATCTTATTATCTTAATTATTTATAATTGTCGTATAATTTATTTTTTCTTTTATATATATATATAAATATATATATATATAAATTTTATTCTTAAAGTGAAAAAAAAAGAACAAAAGAAACAAAAGAACCGCAAATTTGTTAAATTATTTTTAATATTATAAAAGAAATTAAATGTAGATACTTTATTACAAAAAAAAAAAAAAATAAATAAAAAGGCTCACACGGTGGGTGCGGTTGCTTACGATCGAAAGAAACGTTTGTCAAGTGGAATTTCAACGATGGAAGAAACCATAAAAACGATGGGAAGCATTAGTGCGATCGGTACCGTTATTGGTTGTGGAATTTACGCTGATGAAAACGGTTGTTGTTCACTTTCGGGTAATGATAAAACGTTATATCGTTATGCACCGGCACGTAAGATCGTTAAAAGATTTAATTCGAAGACGACGATGATGTTGGAAATAAACGACGAGTTGGAAAAGTTTCAAAGAGAAACAGGTGAATCAGAAATAGGAGTTATAGCGTTAAATAACAAAGGGGAACCATCGGTCTCATTTAAGTCTTTACATTTTCCATGGGCCTGTTGTCGAAATGGTTACGTTTATTATGGATGTAATAAGTGCGATAAATTTCTTGAAGAGATAACAGATTTAAATCGTCCGCTCGATTGCATGTGCGAAATATCTAAATAGAATCCATCGAATTAATATGAGATGATTTATTAAATAAATAAGACGATATTTTGTTTACTTTACACTCAATCGACATATCTCGTGAGGTTTTAATTAAGGATTGAATAAAAAAAAATCTTTTTTTATTACTTACTGGAAAGATAACGTTTTTATGATTATCGTATGTTCCGTATAAAGAGAAAGCTTTAGTATATCCGCTCACACTTGTTCCAAATAATTGATCCATACTAAGTAACGTCGAATAAATATCATTATGTCTCAAATCGGTAATATTTTTATGCGCTACTATCTAAGAAAAAAGAAAGATATACATTTATATATATATATATATACTATACAGATATAGATATATATGCAACGATGTAATATATGAAATATTTGTTTGATTGTAAATTTGTCAGAAAATTAATTAAAAAAAAAAAAAGAAATCTATATTATTATTATTATTATTATTATTATTATTATTATTATTATTGTTATTATTATTATTCATATAATTACTAAAAATCACAGTTATTTTATTTTAGATTTAAATATTGAATAATTGAATTACCGCGCCAAGTGTAGTCCATGTTAATGAACACATTTCTTCTTTTTCTTTCCCCGTTTCTGTATCTTTTATACACAAAATTTTATACTTTCCGTTTGCTAAATTTGACGATACTGTATTTGATATATTGATCTCTTTTTGTATATTTTTTAAATTTACGAAAACGACGTCGGCACGATCAGATGTTAGACAAGATAACGTATTAATATCGTCATCAACATTCACATCTAAAAAAAAAGAAAGAACATTTTTTTAAATACATCTATTATATTTCTCTCTCTTTTTTTTTCTATCGTTACAACAACACATCTTGTGTATGTGGATGTAACTATATTTTTATATTATAGTTATTTTTTTATTTATATATATATATATATATATATATATATATATATATATAATATATATAATATAAAGCAAATAAACATGTCTTACCTGTTGTACACAAGGAATACAAATTAGGTGGAACATCTATATTTTTAATAGATGATATTCCAGGTACACAACTATCACCAAAAAAATTTCCAACAGCTTTAATACTCGAACAATCCCAATTATCCTTCGATATGTTTTTCATTATTGTTACGAATGAATTCCAACCTGTAATAATTCGTACGATTTTATCTTCGAAAGTTTAAAAAAAAAACAAAACAAAAATCTCTCTTAAGATAATAATAATACATTTCTATATAATATTAGATCCATTATACCTATACTTTCATATCCCGTAAAGCAGGCTTTAGCTCCTTTCAAATCCTTAAAATTTTTAAATGAGGAATTACTTTTAACGATTGCCACGATTCTATTGTAATCCTTCCTTTTATTTGATGTTACTTGTAATATAGGTTTCAATCCCATTCTAAAACAATGATCTAAGTACTATAGAGATATTATTCTTTTCCTATTATATTCACGTATTCAAATATCTCTTCTCACTTGCTAACTTCGAGACGTTCCTCAGGTTTGCTCACGAATATATCAGCACGTTGATCTCTAATTGCTTCGAGACAAGAACTTCTACTGGATTCCTGAATGCATGATATAATGGGTTCGATACCGTATACAAAGGACGCTTCTCTTAACCATCGACACTTCTGATCTTCTATATTTGTGGAAACGCACCAACGTACACGTCTGGTAGGTTGACATGTCGCACGATTATTGGCACTCAAGAAACCAGGATCTTCGATAGGGAACAACAACAGATATATAGATTTGTTACATCAATAGAGAACTATGTTCGCGATCTTTTTCTTTTCTTTCTCTTCTTTTAACACGCGCCCAGTATATGTTATATTTCCATTATATAAATTTCGTAATCTATTTTTTATATACATTACATCGTTGCAAATAATCTGTCGGTGATTCCAAAGGTTCCGTTTTAACGAATGTCGAGTGATAAGGTGCTAAAAGATCTTGAAGTGTATTCTTCCATATGTTCTTCGATTTGATTGTTAAATCGATTATATTAACGGCCATCTCTGCTATTTTACTGAAACGAAATATATACGATCGATATGATGCGACATTTAAAATGTATAAACAAATTTATATAAAATATATATAAACCTGAAAAATAAATTACCTTCTAGCGACGATAACGGGCCAAGGTTGTCTCAACCAAATACATGGATTGTCAGTTTTTGCTGATCTCGTCATACCATCGGGACAAAGATACGCATAATCTTCCTTGTTGGTTTCGACATTCTTTCCATTAATATTAAAAAAATCCATCGATGAATATAATATTTAAATAGATAGATACGTATATATAGTATAATAATATCAATTTATAGAATCAATCAGTCGTTGTATTATATTTATACCTTGAAATATTGAAGAACATCGTCCAATCTAACCCATGCAATGTCACCAACATTATCGGTCAAACACAATATGGCACCCTCGCGTCCATAATATTTGTCACCGATATAACAACTGGCTGAATTGTCGCAAAGCGAACAAAGATTTTTGTACTTTGATTCTACGAAGAAAGAAAGAGAGAGAGAGAGAGAGAGAGAGAGAGAGAAAAAAAAGAATAAATACATACGCCAAGCGTTAATTTCCTGAGATAAAAATTTAAGTGTTAATATTTAAAAAGAAGAATTCTTTAATTTATGCGCTAATAAAATTACGTACTTAATTTTGTATCGAATGTAGCATCGGCGATCCATGGACCAGCTATGCAACCTGCCTCGAAATAATTAGATAACCGTGCCACTCTATTTTCTAACAATGTCTTCTCTGGATCACACTCTTTAGGTATAATCCAATTTTCGAAATACTGCGAGCAAAAAAGATTATCTCGTTTCATTTCTTACGTTTTCTTTTTTTTTGTTTTTTTTTTTCATTTTATTTATAATCAAAAACTTGTGTTGATTTTTTTTTTTTTTTTTTTTTTTTTTGTTTTTGTTTCCGTCCTCCAATCGCTAACCGTGATATCTAATTGCCATCAATTGAGAACCTTATAGAAGAAACTAAGCAAAAACGTTACGCTTACTCGACATAAAGTTTTTCTAAGAATTTCTCACGTACATACATCCCACCGATATGCTTTGAATTGATTCTTTCCTCGTTCTATTGTAAAAATATAATCGCATTTAAATCGTTAATTTTTTTTTCTCCTCCCTTTTTTGTGCCCCACTTTTTTTTTACACGATGTTTAAACGAACTCGTAGAAGAGAGAAAGAGAAAGGAAAATTGATAGAACTAATACAATTTAAAACGCGATCTGATATTAATACCGGGTATTACCGAAATAAAAAGGAAATTTTTTTATAACGGCTTAACGGGATTCAGTCTTATATTTAATTTCGTTTTAAATCGTTTTTGATTTTCTTTTCTTTTTTTTTTTTTTTTTTTTTTTTCATTATATATGGAATTCATCATAATTTTAATCATATTTCCAAATAATTTCCGAACGAACGATATTCATATATTCAAATGAATCGTTTGGTTACGAGACTCACGATTAAATCAAATACATCCCATCCTACTTCAATCCTCTTTTAAATATTTCCAATCTTATTTTGGAAATAAATCTTATAAAATCGTAAGCACGATACTGACCATCGAAAGAGCTTTGGTATAAGTGTCAGTAGTTTCAAATCCAGGATGACAAAATCTTTTCTCTTTGGCATCCCACATGTTATTAATATTTCGTCGTACTAACGCTACCATTTCGAATTGTTGTTTATCTGAAAAACGAAGGAGAAATATAATAATTCCATTGATCGAATCGAACGTCGATTGTTAAAAGTTCTCCCATTTAATTTACCCTCAGAAAAGAGTCTTAATTCATGGGTGACTAGAAAACTATACTTGTTGTACATTGACGCCGCTAAAAGATCTTCCGCTTGCAATAATGTTATATCGGCCGTGCCAGTCGTTAATTGTCGTAAACAATCAAACCTGTCAATTTAGATTGTGAAATATATCGTATGTAGGGTAATAAATAAATGATTAAGTAAGATATTTATATAGAAATTACCTGTCATTAGCAATGACGCATTGAAACGGGGATATTTTCATATTCGGAAGGATTTTGTTTATCGTTTTGTTTATTTTGACACTTTCAACGACGCATATTTTCACTAAAAGGGAATAAAGATTAAATAAAAAAAGAAATAAATAAATAAATAAATAAATAAATAAATAAATAAATAAATAAATGGAGTATTGTGAATCAGATAAATTGAAAAATAAATAATAATAAACATCATGGAGTAAGGAAAATGATAACACGATCTATACGAATATATTCGTTCATACTTTTTCGTATAATGCTATTCATTGAGTCAATATTTTCAAATGCTTTTTAAGAAATATTTCAAATAAATGCGATAAGTATTTATAATAAAATATCATCATGTAATATAATATTAATATAAAACCAGACACTTAATTATTTATTACTGATCTAAATATTCATGTATATCTAATGATTATATTTTTTTTGTTTTATAAAATCATTATCATTAATTAATAAAAAAATACTGATCTTACAAATAGAGATAAACTTTGAAAGTCTCGTAAGAGAGAGAGAGAGAGAGAGAGAGAGAGAGAGAGAGAGAGAGAGAGAGAGAGAGAGAGAGAGAGAGAGAAAGAGAGAGAGAGATCGATGATCGTTGAACATAACATAATAAGTCATGAAAATGTATATACTTTTTGTCAATGTCAATAACATTTATTACTTACGTTTTTCGGCATAAACGACATCACATTTATCAAATGCAAAAATCACAGCATAAAGTAAAATATGGTAAAAAATAGGCCGGAGATTCATTATTGCAGACTCACGTTCACCTTCGTGATACTTTTAGTCTTTCACAGAAATAAAATAATTTTTTATTTTACTTTCACTTTTTACTTTCGCGCGTCCAGTTAAACAGAAGCATCGGAAGGATGATTCGAGAGCAACTGACATTTAGTCACTGATGTATCTGTGATGAGTAAATAATTAGTCAGAGAGAATAAATGGGAAAATACGTTGCTGTAACGTTGTCAAGAGATTTGCGATGGGCTATTTTTATTTATCACATTTAATTCCCAATAGAACGAGTTCTTTTTTTCGAGAAACATTACGATACGGTTTATTATTTAAAACGTATCGATTTAACGTTCAACAAAACTAAATTCATACGTAGTTAAATAACTGACAAAGTAAGTAAATAAGTAAGTAAGTAAATACGTGATACGTCATATATGTAATGTAGTTGTCCTCCGTTCCGTCAACTTCTGTCTTCGAAGAAGATCAGCCAAGGACATTGAACGAGGAAAGGATTAACATATATCTATCTTTCAATCTTGAAAGGTTGGTACATATATAGTAGCCGATTTCCCGAACGTTACGTATCAAATTAAAACGAGACCGAATAACATCTCCGCTCCGTCTGAAACTGTTGCCACTTCGGGAACTAGACTTATTATTATTAAGCTTATGGTTGCCGCAAAGAGAAAAGAGTGGGGAGGTATTAGCCAGTTATTCGACACTCCTTGTCGCGATACACATTCACATTAAATTTCTGATTAAATTATTCGTCTAATATATATATATGTAAACACAATATATATAAATATTTGTTTATATTATATTGCTTTATGTATAACCAATATATATATATATATATATATATATATATATATATACATATATATATACACACACATATATATATATAGATATTTATATATATATATATATATACACACACACATATATATATATATATATTTATTTATTTATACATATACATGCACAAATATATAATGTGTGTGTGTGTATGTATGTATAGTTGAAATATTTTATATATAGTATCATTTTATCATTTTATTATCACTTTTTTCATTTTCCTTGATAAATTGGTAATTTGATAAATACATTATCATTTCCGCCTTTTACTACTGCATAAAATAAAAGAACATTACAATAGTAGCATGATTAACTAGTTGTACATATGTACATATATATGTTAAATTAAAACGATGACGCGATCGCTAACGTTCATTAAATATAATCGTTCGATAGAAACAAATTTCAAATTTGTTTAAATACGTTCAAATAGGGCTCTTTTTTTTTTCTTTTTTTTTTTCTTTCTTTCTTTTTTTTTTTTTTTTGTTTCAACATTTATATTTCTCATTTCGTTTTTACGATACAATTATCAAACGGCAATAAAGATAATCTACACAGGTTTCATATATCGTTTCGAATCGAGAAATGTTTGTCTATATTATGTCCCGTAGATAAGTTAGATACTTTATCATTGTCAAGATAATTTGCATCATATTCCAATGGATGTGTCTCGTTTAACAATATATATGATTCTTATAAATGATAAGTTTACTGTTGCCACGTTGGGCATAGATTCTAATAAAATTAGTCAAAGCATTTTGATCTTTTCATTTGCTAGAAGTTCAAAATAGTTAAGTGATGCATTATCATTCGCTTGGAATGATACGTATTTAAAAAGAAAAAGTAACCAAAAAAAAAAAAAGAAAAACGATATAAAAACAAATAAAATAAGGATTATATAAAAACTGTGAGAAAAATATAATATCGTGATTTAATTCTACAAACTGTACGAGGTAAATAATTATTTTATTATTCTAAGAAATATACTACGTGTATGAGAAAGCGCGGGCGCGCGAGAGCGCACATATACTTGCAAGATATGACCGTGTCTACTGTTACTTTGTATAAATCTATGATAAAAAATAATTAAATGTTATTAACAGATTTTATAAATGTGATTAGAAATAATTACCTACTGTATTATTATGCTTACCCATTATTTTTTTCTTCTGTCTTTCTTTTTTTTTTTTTTTTCTTTTGATCTATACAAGCCAGTACGCTACTATGCACTTTGGAATGTTCTTTTTTTTTTCTTTTCAAAATATAATCATTATCTTTGCTTCACGAAAAGAGAAAGTTATCGACCCTTGACATTTAATCATTTCGCTTTTCTTTATATAATGCATTATAACGAAAAAAAGAAAGCAGAATATCTTATCATGAAGAAAATATAACGAAAAGATAACGAAGTTTGATAACATAACCAATTATGAATAAAAGAGACAATTTTGCTAATAAAAATTAGTTTTCTCTTCGTTGAAAATAAAACGTCAAATCGTACAGCATCCTACATGATCAAAATTGTTATAAATATCTATTTTTATATTTCAACAAACGTGAGTGACCGTAAACAGCGCTCTATAGTGTCCATCCATTGAACTAAAAGAAGTTATTTATCTGGATATGGGAAACTGTGATTTATATATATATATATATATATATATAAATAGAAATAGATAGAGATATATATATATACATATACTTTTTGGTATTTTTAAATTGTTACTTTATGATTTCATTAAAAAATACGTTTCAATTATGAATTGTGATTTTTATGATAAATCTAAAGATATAATTCAGTGAAAAGTGTTGGATATATAAATAAACACATGTTGTTGATACACGAAGTGCATTCTAACCTATAATTTGACAAGGATGTGTAGATATTTATTATAAAATACGTTCGAATATTCATAAATGATGACAATTATTACATTTTGATGATACATTGAGTGATATATATATATATATATATATATATATATATATATATACATATATTCGTATTTACTGCCCACTCAAAATTATTTATCTGTTTCTTTATATCAGGTAATCATTGGTTTGGTCAATTCTATCTTAAAATAATTTTGAAAATAATCGAATTGTCGTGAATTAAAATTTTTATTCGAATTATAATATTACATTTGTATTATAAATGATAAATGTAGCTGATATAGGGAAAAAAAAGAAGTAGAAAGATAATTAATGAACTTTATCGTAATAGAAAATACACGTTTTATCGACATGTAGCAGTAGTTTTAAAACACACCGTAATTTATATCGGCGTGATAAAATTAAAAAAATATATATATATATAAATTAATGTATAAAAGTAATTATTAAATACAATTGGTTTTTTTCTCCGATTAAAATCATATGATACATTAAATTTCATATAATTTTGTTATTTATTTATTTATGACATATATATATATACGTGTGTGTGTGTGTGTGTGTGTGTGTGAGTGTCAAATTTATGTATTGTTTTTTAATATTTTCAACTTACTTAAATAAAAAAAGGAAACCTTTATAGGAGAGAGATTGAAACGATGAAGATAAATTATATTCAGTTGCCTGTAAAAATACATTACTTCTTCTTTATGGGAGGTAAGTGAGAAATATTACTTGTAATGAGATATTTATTCGGAAAAAAAAAGAAAAAAGAAAAGATCATATTTAGTCCGAATGTTCAATATTTAACTTTGTCCATTAGAATTTTTTTAATATTTTACTTTTAGCCATGGGTCCTATACTTCCTTTCTTACCGGTATATGGTAAACAACTTGGCGTTTCACCTTTAGTTATGGGTAGCATTACCGCGGTACTTCCAATTTTATTTCTCATTGCCAAACCAATATTTGGTTTCTTAGTGGATTATTTTTATAACTGGAGGAAATCGATATTTGTTGCTTTATTAACATTAACAAGTGGTTGTTATATATGTATATATTTTGTACCGGCAATATCGAATGAAGTTTCAATCAATTACAATGATATTTCATGTTCGTCGTTATATGACTGCGAGTTTTATGTGAGTAATGTAATAAATTTCCCACGTTTTTTTTTTTTTTTTTTTTGTTTTTTTTTTTTTTTGTTTTTTTTAGAAATAAAATGTCATTGATTTATTTTTCTTGAAATTTTCCTTCGTTAGGATGCAACAATATTGAATTGCGTAAAGAAGAAAAATGCAACGTGTCGGTGGATATGCGACAATGAAAATGACAATTCGTCTTTCGTACGAATGAATACAGAGGAATCATCGAACGCGTTTTGTTTTATCGATGTAACAAAAGTCAATAATTGTGTAATAAATAATAATAATAATAATAATTGTACGAAAACAAGTCTTGTTTTAGAGGATAATTATAATTTATATATATCTATGACATTTTGGAGTTTTGTACTTTTAATGTCGCTTGGTAACATAGGTTTCAACATTTCAAATTGTATCAGCGATGCAATTTGTTTCGATGTATTAGGTACATATATGACAAAATAATGTAAATATTTTTTTTTTTTTCTCTTATAATCCTATATTATAAGATAAATGATAAATGTAAATTGAAAATGGTATAACATCGTAAAATAACATCGTATTATTTTGCGTACACATTGTTTATATTTTTAGGAGAAGGCGGTCAAATGGGATATGGCAGACAACGTGTTTGGGGTACTATAGGTTTTGGTATTTCTGCTTTTTTAGCCGGTTATGCCGTAGATCTATGGTCTGAGGGAAAAACTATAAAGACATATACGCCCGCTTTTATACTCGTTTTTATTTTTACCTCTGTCGACTTGCTATGTTGTACAAAATTAAAGGTGACTTAATTATACATACAAATATAATATCACCTCTACACACTAACGAGGTCAATTAAATTTTGCCGATATATTTAAATATATCAAATACATATATATATATATATATATATATATATATATATATATATATATATATATATATTTTTTTTTTTTTTTAATTGCAGTTACCTATTATGTCAGGATCTACAAACATCATGAAAGACGTTTATAATCTATTGAAGTCGAAACCAATATTTATATTTTTATGTTTTGCCACACTCGCCGGTATTCTTGACAGCTTCATGATTTACTTTTTGTTTTGGTAATAAAAAAAAAAAAAAATAAATAAGTAAATAAATAAATAGAAGGAAGAAGGAAAGAAGAGAAAAAGAGAAAAGAAAACAGAAATTATTATATTATATAAGATAAATGATAATACATGTGTAAAACAAAAAAATTTTTCTAATAGGTACTTAGAGGATCTTTCAAAGGCTACAGGTTATATGTACAAAATTAAATTAATAGAAGGACTAATTGTAGCGGCTCAAACATTAGGTGGCGAAGTAATATTCTTTTCGTTATCTGGTAGTTTGTTACTATTATTATTATTATTATTATTATTTTTTTCCTTTTTTTTTTTTTTTTTTTTTTTTTTTCAAACAAATTATAACAGCTATTAGATGTAAAATAACAGTTATTTCAATAGATTCTTACGATTTTATAGGGAAAATATTGAAAAAAATTGGATATGGATACAGTTTTGCATTTTGCTTATTGTGTTACGCTATACGACTTACACTAATATCTTTGGCATCAACACCTTGGTGGGTCGTACTTATTGAGTTCTTTATGCAAGGTCCAACATATGCACTTTGTTATACAACTATAGTTGCATATGCGAGTGCAGTGTCCCCTCCAGGAACATCAGCCACCGTTCAAGGTATTGTCGCTGGAATGGATGATGGTTTAGGTATTTATCTTTAAAGTAATTTTGAATTTCTCGCCAATCCAATTTAATTGTACGCTAATTATTTTTTTTCCTTTTTTTTTTTTTTATCAGGTTACGCAATCGGTAGTTTATTTGGTGGAATTTTGTATAAAGAAATGGGAGGTGTGATTACTTTACAAATTTTTGCTGCGATAGCCATGTTGTCCGCGTTAATCTACATATTTTTACATATTACTTATTTAAAACACACGACGCCAGGTGAAAAATAATAAAATATCATTATAAATGACATCCTTAATAAGGGATATATATATATATATGATATAATCAAAATTTTTTACTTTATTGTAGATACTCGAAAAGAAATTGAATGGAAATCACCGGAGGATGCAAATATGGAATGTATTGTTGCTGAGAAATAACAGTATCATAACATTTTTTTTAAATATATTTACAATAAATACATAGATATGTATGTATGTATGCATATACTTTGACAATGTTCGTTCGTAATAACAAAATTGTAATAAGGATATATTATTTTTTTAAACATTTGTTAATAAGATAATGTACATATATAGAAAATAAAATAAAAATTAATAAGACTTTTTTATACCTCGTGAAACGATAAATATTCTTTACGATAATTACAATAAACTAAAACGAGTATATGCATGTACGTAATAAAAATAATAAATAATACATAACTATGCATTACAATTATCATTATAAATTAAATTAATGTCAAAGGATAATTAACGTTTGAACAATCTAAGAAAATCTAATGTAATAGGTATAATTTTAAAATCGATTTGATGTATATATATATATATGTATGTGTGTGTGTGTGCGCGCGTGTGTGTGTACATCATATATCTTCTATATATGTATATCGAATAATGATTACAAATATTATTATTTTTGATATTATCATTTGAAAGTCATATCTCTAACAAACATACGATTAATAATTAATGCGTATATATATACATACGTAACGGCAAAATACTATCTAGAGAGACAAAGATAACTAATCACGTGACAAAGATGACAGGTGTTTGGCGCTTGGACAGTTTACCGTCCGATGTTCTGATCTTAATTTTTAATTATTGTCATGCCTTCGATTTGGTTCGACTCAGTGAAGTTTGTACACGATTTTATGATATCATACACGATGATACTCTTTGGAAAAAGAGGAGTAATCAACCGCTCGTGACGAATCAAGCTGCAGCGAAATTTCGTGAAAGGTTGGTAGGTTAATGATTTAACTTTTATATATTGAACTTATGTTTGTAACATATTAAAATGAAAACTTTACGTAGAAACTTATTGTGGATTAATATTTACGTAAATACATATTTATATTATAGGTCTGATTTTCTTTCTTTTTTTTTTTTTTTTTTTTTTTTTTATATATATATATTTTATTTCATTTTTCTCCTTTTTTTTCTTTTCTTTTATTTTTCTTTTTCTTTTTTTACACAGATGCAATCCATTGTTATGTCTTCGTAAAAAGTGGCACGTTTCCCACAATTGGCAGTATGGACGTTACAAGAAAAAATTTATTTTCTCACAAAAAGCGAAGTTGATGCCTTGGTTACAATTAACCGATGACATATTATGGTGGAGCGGTGGTGATAGGCTTTGTGGTTTTAGAAGAAGTGAACCACTTAGAGGAACTGTACTTGTTTTTAATGAAAATGATATTGGAAGCGATATTTGCAAATTTGTTGTTAAAGACGAATATATTGTGTCTGGACATAGGTAAAGGATTTCATAAAAGTTTATATTTTAACATAGAAAAATATTGTTATTATATTGTTACTCTAATTCTAGAGATGGTAGCTTGAAATTTTGGACTAAGGCAAAACGAGGAGATGATCATATTTGCTTCAGTATAGATAGGGCGCACTCATCTGACGTGAATGCTGTAGATAAAATTGGTCAAATTATTGTATCAGGTGCTGGAGATGGGATAGTAAAAGTAAGCGTGTAAAAACTATGTCTTTTGTGAAAGGAAAACTAAATTAGAAAGTCATGCATATTCAGGTTTGGAAATTACCCAATAGAAGATACACCGAACCACCTTTGGCAAGTATAAACGTGAGAGATAGGATATGGTCTGTCGTAGCTGACCCAACAGGATTAAAATTTGCCGTAGGTTCATCTGGAAATGGTGATGGACCACCTCTAAACATATTTGATATTGAATGGTGAATATACTTTAAGCTTTTTCTTTATTAAACATTTACAATAGTAACGTAATAATATAATAATTTAATTATTAATGTTAATAATATATAACAATAGAGAAATTTCATTAACTTTATAAATATTTAATTTTGTATTTATCAACATTTTTTATATATATATTTACAATACGGAACAATGATTTATCTATCTTATCAAAGCATGTTTTAGTTGCAGTATATCAGATATAGTAAAGCACAATTGGAGACGAGGAGCAGGAATATTGGACATGGTTTGGGATAATCCATATACTCTACTTACATGTGGATATGATACTTATATTAGAAAATGGGATATGAGGTAAATATAATATTATATATTTTTCGTCTTTTTTCTTTTTTTTTTTTATAATCAATATTTTATTTATTACTGTTGTTTTATAGATGTGGAATGTGCGTGTCTTCATGGGCTGATCCTACAAGTGCAACACTCTATTGTATTTCTTCAGATTATCAGCATACTTTAGTCTCCGGAACACAATTTAATTGTAAAGCTGTTTTGTGGGATCAAAGACAGAAACACTATATACAGGTAATACTTTATGTCACTTAAAAATATCTTGATATTTATTAAGTAATATTTGCAATTTTTTTTCTTTTTTTCTTTTTTTTTTTTTAGCTTTACTTTATGAATTTACGTATGTCAAGTCCCATTTATAGTATCAGTTTTGATAGTTGTCATCTTTATGGTGCAACAGATCAGCACTTAGCAGAACTTACATTCTCAGGATATTCTTATGAGGAAATTAATTACAGAGAAATGTTGACATATGAATTTGTTCACGTTTAGTTTTACGACCATGATAATATGTAAATTACGAGAAATTTTTAATAATTTGTACAATTTCTTAATGACTAAATATGCCTGATCGAAAGAAAAATTTATAATTGTAAACGTGTTAAAATAAAAAATTTTAAAAGTATGTTTAAACAACATCGATGTTTTAAGTGTATGCGTTACATTAATATGTCGTTACTGTTATATAAAACTAATTTCAGAGATGGATCTTCCAAGTTTATGATTTCTTAAACATTTTTATAATATATCTTAAAATATAAACAATTTTATACCATACCACCTTTAACAATAATATACATCAACAATTATTAGTTTAGTAATTGTAAACAGTTATTAGTAATTATTTTAAAGCCAAGCACGAGTTAAGTATCCGCTTAAGTAACATTTTCCATTGAAGTTATACACATTTGATTTTATAAAAAAAAAAAAAAAAAAAAAAAAAAAAAAAAAAAAAAAAAAAAAAAAAAGAAAAAAAAGAAAAGAAAAAACTTATCAGAGCATTGTTCTAATCATATAATTAAGAATACCCCCATGTTGATAATAAGTTAAGTCAACTTCTGTATCAAAACGTACAATAACTTCGAATTGTTTTCCCTGATCAGTTGTCACTGTAATATTTTGACCAGGCTGACAATCATTAGGAAGAATGATGTTAAATTTTTCTAAACCGGTTAATCCTAATGATTCCGCATTTTGTCCTGGAAGATATTGTAGTGGTATAATCCCCATTCCTACAAGATTAGACCTATTGAAATAAAAAAAAAAAAAAAAGAAATGCATTAGTTATATCATCAATATGGATAAATTATATAGTTCAATTGAATAGACTATAGAGACAAAATTGAAGTTATCATTTTATAATTACCTATGAATTCTTTCATAAGATTCAGCTATTATCGCTCGTATACCAAGAAGATACGGTCCCTTTGCAGCCCAATCTCTAGAAGATCCAGAACCATATTCTTTACCGACTAAACATATTAATGGAGTCTTATCTTTCTTATACTTTTCTGCAGCATCAAATATATCCATCTGAAATATATAAATATATATATAAAGCTCGCAATATTATCGAATTTATGGAAATTAAATAAATACGTAAATAATATATAATACGAGCAATACCTCTTCGTTAGTTGGAATATAAATTGTTCGTGGTCCAGGTTTACCAATAAATTTATTGAGTAAACGTATATTTGCAAAAGTTCCTCGCATCATAACGGAATCATTTCCTCTGCGAGAACCATAAGAATTAAATTCTTTTGGTGTTAATCTATAAAAGAAAAATATATATATATATGACAAATACAATTATAGATCATGAATTATGTTTTTTTTTTTTTTTTATTTTTTTTATTTTTTAATAAAAATATAATTATAATAAACGTACCCACGACTCGAAAGATATCGCGCTGCTGGAGAATTACGTGCAATACTACCAGCAGGACTAATGTGATCAGTCGTTACAGAATCTCCAAGATTCAAGAGTACACGTGCGTTGGTAATAGATTCTAATTTAGGGATCTCCTAAATCATGTAAAAAAAAAAAAAAGTAAATAAATAAATAAAATAAAATAAAATAAAATAAATAAATAAATAAAGTATATATTGGAAGATATAAAAGAACTGATCAATTTTTTCTTAGATTCCCATATATAAAAGCCAAAGAAGTGAATAGTTCCATGAATACATACGACGACCCACCTTCTCGAGCTTATCAAAATATGGTGGTTTTTGAATATATGTGGAATTAACATCCCAAGGATATAATTTACCATCAGGAGCTACTAAATTTGCCCAACTGCTGCTACCTTTTTCAATTTTTTCATATACTTCTTTAAACATAGCCGGTATAACGTATTTTTGTTCGACATTTTGTATTTCCTTTCTTGTAGGCCATATATCTTGGAGAAATATAGCCGTTCCATCTTTCTTGTATCCTATTACACAGGAATAAAACATTATTTATTTACTTATTTATTTATTTATTATTATTATTATTATTATTATTATTATTATTATTATTATTATTATTATTATTATTATTATTATTATTATTATTAATATCATGATAAAGTCGCATACCCAAGGGTTCTTTTTCAAAATCAATATCAACAGTGCCAGCAATAGCATATGCGATAACCAGAAGTGGCGATGCCAAATAATTTGCTCGTGTATTTGGATGAATTCTACCCTCGAAATTTCGATTCCCGGACAACACGCCGCAGCATACCAGTTCGTTCTAAAATAAAATATTAAATGGTCAGAAAAGACGAGTAGAAAAAAAAAAAAAAAAAAAAATACTTTCAATTGATCAAATTTTATTGAAATACCTTTTCTATGGTATTTACTATAACTTCTGGAAGTGGACCACTATTACCAATACAAGTCATACATCCGTAACCGACGTTATCAAAGCCCAATTTTGATAAATACGGAATAACTCCGCTTTCTTGAAGATAATACGTTACCACACCAGAACCAGGCGATAATGATGTTTTTATATATGGCGCTACTGTTAATCCAACTTCAACAGCTTTTCTAGCTAAGAGACCTTGAATAATCGTCGAATATATATATTTTTTTTTTTTTTTTTTTTTTTTTTTTTTTTTTTTTTTTTTTTTTTTTAAGTAAAATTTGTAGAAAAGAATACTATCGTAGTTTGATTATTTACCTGCTCCTAACATAACACTGGGATTACTAGTATTCGTGCAACTTGTAATTGCCGCAATAACCACCGATCCGTGCCTTAATTTATAATCTTTTCCTTCGTACTCGAACATACCGACATTGTCCAATTTTTCCTTATTTAATCCGTATCCTTTAAATCCTATCTGAAAAGTAGAATTAATTTCTTTTTATTTTTTGTATTATTATTATTATTTTTTTTTCCAAATAATTATACTCTTTAAAAATATAATATTATTAATATAAAATAATGTAAATTTTATTGTATCATTCTAAAAGAGATTTGTACAAGTAACAAAGTAATTCATAAAAATGAAAAAGAGAAAAGAAATAAAATTGAAAAAAAAAAAAAAAAAGAAAAGAAAGAAAAAGAAAAGAAATAAATATAATAGAAAATTTGGAAAAATTTCCTTTAATGAATGATCTTCAAGATACACAATCAATATTCTATGATCATAAACTTAACGACTAATCACTTTAGAATGATGTTAAATATCTTCATTAAAGAGTCATTAATGAATACAGATTAGAAAATACAATATCCTTACCGTTATTGTTATTTTCTCAGGAAAAATACCTTTTAGAAACGAGACGTTCAAAATAATCAAAAGAGATACTTAAATACCGATATAATGTATAGATATTTATGAAATAATTTTCATTTTTCTTCAAGGTTTATTTTATTTCTTCTTTTCAAATTTTCTAAGACTTTTCATAATAATATTTCGTTAAGTACAGTGTTACTTTAGGAGTATTCTTTCGATTTCATGAAGTTATATCCCTAATATAAATTATCAAGATAGTTAATGTTACTGCTTTAAAAAGGCCTGGCCTTAATAATTTCGTACTTTCACCGATCGTAAAACGATTAAAAAAAGAAAAAAAAAAAAAAAAAAAAAAAAAAGAAATTAATTAAAAAAAAAATGCAATATAACTTGACAATATATTTATGACAAAATAACTTTTTCTTCCTTCCTTCAAAATATCCTTTAAACCTTTGATATAGAATGAGATCTAAATCCATTGCAAATTGTTTTAATAATTTTCAAAATGATAATACGAATGATCGGATGGTAATTCAAATCTATTAAAGTATGTACGATAAAGTACAAAACGAATACGACAGTCGTTTCGAACGAAATATGTGAACTTTGCAAAATTACAAAAAAAAATGTAGTATCAGCGATTTCTATTAGGTCGTGATGACTTCTAAAGCTCGACAATTAGCGAATGAAGAAAAAAAATATTTCTTTAAATTAATCTTAAAGAAATTTGTTTGTATCGTTCAGTTTTCTTTTTTTTTTTTTGTTTATATATTTTTTTTAATATCTTTATAAATATGAGAAGAAGAAACGAACCGTTTACAACAACGTATTTAATAAGTACAATTAATTATTATCTTTCTTAATTTTTTGTCTTCCCCCCCACCACCTCCCCTAATATTTCAATATCATACTCAAATTATAAATTTATCAGTATGTATTTAAATTTTACATTCATGTAAACTTGAACGATCAAAAGGGAAGATAAAAATACAAATATTTCGTCAAATTTCTAAAAAAAAAAAAAAAAAAAAAAAAAAATAAACATTATTCAAATTAATTTAAAGAACTTCGTGTTATTTCAAAAATTTTATATAAACGTGAAAATATCTAAGAACGATCGAACAAATGGTAAGTCAGCACAGTTAACCGAGGATTCATCAAATATCTTACTATCGTATAAGCGTAATATTATATTGGCGTTGAGTATGTTTAAAAAAAATAAAAAATAAAAAAAAAAAAAGAAAATAAAAAGGAATTGATCAATAACCTCATTTCAATTACTTGAATTGTCGACTGATGGATCATTTAAAAAAATTGAAAATTCGTACACCTTTTTAAAATGTAAACGATTCCAATGAATCATTGTGCCCAAACTAATGAACGAACATGCACAGTGTTTGCAAGGAGGGGTTTGTAAATTTGAAATTTTTGAAATTCTGACAGTTTGAAGGTAGTATTCTTGACGACATTATTCTTGGGACTTAAGAGGTGGGGGAAGTTGGGCCACGAAGTATAAATTTCGGATCCGTAAGCTAAGGTCTTCAGTATACGAATAACAATGTAGCGCGCATCATATGTAAGCATTTAATAACTCAGCTATTGTTTAATTTTTTCTTTTTTCATTTTAAAAATCATACTTTTAACTTTTAACTTTAATCTTTTCTGTATTTATATAAATGATTAGTGAATATCTATTTTTTATTTGGTCTTCCGAAATTTCGATATACTTTTGAGGAATACAATAAATGGAATTTTATTGTAAGTATTTATTCAACACAACACATATCACGAAAAATATCGCATTAATTGAATGTGAAATTAAGAGGATTAATAAAAAAATAAATAAATAAAAAAGAAAGAAAGAAAGAAAAAAATTGAAGAGATTGTCGTTGGGTGAATTCTCTTCCGGTCTGACTAATAAAATGTCTCACCGGGTAGGATTTATCCAACATCTGTCTCTGTCTGTTACTCCAATCATAAAATATCAAGAATATAAATTTATTGATTTGTTGTCGGAGACGAAGTATAGATCCAGTGACAAAGTTATAATTAAATTGTGACTAGATCGAAATACTCGTCCTCGATGGCAAGAAATTACGCTGAGTGATTGTACTATACTGATTAAATAAAGAAGTCCTGTTTATTTTTCTTTGGTAATCTAGCTGTATGGTAAATTTAAGGTCATAAAGCTAGATTAGCGGGATGAAATACATGGGACACAACATCGATGAATTTTCGAATAGAAGAGAGAAGAAAGAAGATTAATTTAGAATGATTTGAGTCTGCGGGAACTATTGCTGTGATATGTTTTTTCATAATGTCATATCACAGCTCTAATTGCCCAGAACCTTTTCATTTAATCTTCTTTTAAAATATTCAATTATAATTTTTATGCTAATAATTCATGATCAGAATGAAACTTCTTATTATCTAAAAATTATATTAACATCAGTCCCATATTTTCAAGTATGATATAAAACAAATATAATTTAGATTGACGAGATTAATTAACCGTCACTGGGTTATATTTGCTCTACATCAGTACTGTTTTATTATCATCACATCGCTATATCCTTAAATTTATTATTATTTATTATTAGAAATATTTTTATTATTGTATTAATCTTACCTTATTGGAAAGACAAGATTGAAAATCTGTCTTCATGTCACGTACAGATACTCGATCGTGAGGTCTTTTTGGGCCACTAACACAGGATACTACAGTATTTAAGTCCAAGTAAATAACTTCAGAGAATATAGGATCTTGATTTTTATCATCGTAATTTCTTAACATACGTACAGCGGACAGATACTTCTCTATTTTCGCAATATGTTCTTCTGATCGATCTACAAAATTCATAAAAATTAGAAATATTTTTAATTCTTTCATAACATTATAATTTCAATGGAGATCTCTTTTAACTTATATTTATAATAAACATTTATGTACATGATAAGAATAATATTATTTCAATATCTTACTAGTTTGTTTGAGATATGCTAAACTCTCTTTATCCACCGCAAAATATCCAACCGTTGCTCCATACTCAGGACACATATTGGAGATTGTCGCACGATCTGCTATACTCAATTGTGATACACCAGAGCCAAAAAATTCTACAAATTTTCCAACAACACCTACTTGCCGAAGATTCTATAAATATTCAGTTCTTTGTATTTATTAGAAACATTGTATATCATATTTTGTATAATTTTGGAAATATTAAATTATTTACAGACCTTAGTAATAGTAAGTACTAAATCTGTTGAGGTCGCATATTGATTTAAAACACCTTCTAACTTGTAACCAACAACTTTGGGTATTAACATGGATACAGCTTGACCTAGCATAACAGCTTCTGCTTCTATACCTCCAACACCCCATCCAAGGACACCAAGACCATTAATCATAGTCGTGTGTGAATCTGTTCCAACCACACTATCAGGATAAAGAAGACTATTGCTATCAAATACTACCCTGGCTAAATATTCTAAATTCACTTGATGCACAATACCACTTCCTGGTGGTACAATTAACATATTTTCAAATGCTTTCGCTCCCCATTTTAAAAATACAAAACGTTCCTTGTTCCTTTCAAATTCTATGTCTTCATTTTTTTTCAATGCATCTGAACTACAAATATATAGTTTCTTAAATATCTATTATATTATGTATAATAATAATATAATATATTATTATTGTATTGTTAGTATTTGACATGTTATATTAAAATTTTTATTGAAATAATTGAATTTTAAAATATTTTTATACAATTATTTCTATATAAATAATTGTCATTGTAATTACTGATAAAAATAATAATTACCTTCTAGTAAAATCAACTTGTATAGAGTGATCAATCACAAGATCTGAAGGACAAATTGGATTTATTTTATCAGGATTACCATTTAATTTTTTGACAGCATCTCTCATAGCAGCAAAATCTACAACTGCTGGAACTCCAGTAAAATCCTATAAAAAAAAAAAAGAAAGAGAAAAAACAATTGTGTAAAAATTGTTAATAAAAAGATATTTGAATCTAAAATACTCATTGATTTCAATACGTACTTGTAAAATTACTCTAGACGGTTTGAACGCTATTTCAACTCCTTCAGGAATCGTTTGATTAATCTCCCAATCAAGAAGTTTTTCAACATCCTTTGTTTTCACTTGAAATCCATCGCAATTTCGTACACAACTCTCTAATAAAACCCTTATCGAGAATGGTAGTCGGTCTAAAAAAAAAAAAAAAAAAAAAAAAATTAACAAATATTAACTATCATATTCGTTTATATTTTAATAAAAAAATTTTATAATATCCAAAAGTTTGATCTTTCAATAATATTATAAATAATATTATAAATACCATATTTTTCTCCTAATTGAGTAACATCATAATAACGAAGAGTCGGATTATCTTCTAAAGTCTTCAGCAACTGCTTGTAAGGATTTTTATCTGAACATAAACGATATTAATTAGTACAGTTAATTAATGTAAAAGATTAAAATATCGAATTTCAATTATGCAGACAGCACCATTATCTTATACAGTTATATAAAACATATACAGATATTAAAATATCTTAAACAGTTATATAAATGTAAATAAATAAATTTATTATTATATTATATATTATATATATATATATATATATATATATATATTTATTCCAATTTTATTATTACTAATATAAATGTAAAATAATATAAAAATTATACAATTGTATTAACCAGAATACAGTCATATATTTTATTTTATATTTATATATAAAAGTAATATTATGAAATATTTAATGTACAAAAAAATATTTTTAAATATTTGACAATAAATCTATATATCAATGATAACTGTCTATTTACCAGATGAATATCTCATTCTTTTAATAATACGATTAATTTGAAATCTTCTAAATAGAAAAAACTGCATACCGAGCGCCCTCATAATTTTAAATATATCTCAAATAAATCCCTTATATATTTAATAATATACATTTTAATAAAATAAATGAATAATTATTGAGATATGTCAAAAAAAAAAAAAAATAATAATAATAATAAATAAAGAAAATGAAATAAGATTGGTAAACGAATATGAAACTATCAACCCACCAGCCATGACCGCTGTTGCTTCAGTCACGTCGTCCATTCAAACGCAATTGTGATTTTTCATGACAGAATAATGAAAGAAATTAATCAGTAACTTTATTGCGTGCACTTTGAAGTGCAACCATTGGTTACACGATCTCCCTCTGGAGAGGAATACAACAAAGCAGAGTTTAAAACATAGATCTTATAACTCGTATGAAGGGGCACTGCTATGTCCTTTTTATTTATTTTTTAAATTAATATTTTAAGAAATATATATTATGAAATAAAATTAATTTCATTGATTATTATTTTATTTTAATATCTTTTAATTTTTGATCTGAAAAATATGTTAAAAAATATAATGAAAAAAATAAATTAGAAAATGTTTCCATTGAAAATATCCATTATCTAGTTCAGTTGTATGAACATATAGATCACGTCTAATTCAAATTCGAAAAAATAAATCTTTACCATTTTGAAAAAAAATCATTTATTTTTGAATACTATATTTATAATTGATTTATCGTTAAATGTTTTATAATGTTCAACGTAGATAACAATAGGAACAAACCAATGAACGATAAGATATATTTAGATCTATACCTTTTTATATAAATATAGTATATTTTTTATATAAATTTAGTTCTTTATAGTTTTCTACAGTTTCTGATGTGAAAAAGAAACCCCCATTTTCTTAGAATAAGATAATTTTTGTGCGCTATACGTGTATTATCAAATTATAGTTATAATCTTATTTCTTTTTGTAGTGCGTTTCCTTTACAATAAAATTTTAATAAATCCAGTTCTTTTCCTGTTTTTATAAAATGTAAGTTATAAGAAAGCTTTAAATTTACATTATATTATTTTTTACATACTTATATAAAATATAATTTTAATATTTGTATAATTAACAAATTTATTTTAATAATTAAAGCATTACATTATGGAACATCATATCAGACCACCACAACCTTTGAGTAATAATTTGCCCAAGACTTGGTTTATTTGGAAAGAAGAATTTCTTATTTTTATGAGATTGCTTGGACATATGTCTCGCCCAGAAAATTACAAAGCAAATCTTTTTAAAAATTTTATAGGACCAATAGGACTAGAAATAATAACAAAGTTAACATTTAATCACCCAAATGATAAAGAAAATTTGGATATACTATTGAAAAAAATAGATGAATACCATAACCCTCCAAAAAAGATTATAGAGACACGATATACATTTTTTAATAGCTTTATGAAAACCGGTGAAACAATAGAAAATTATATCCAAACTTTAAGGGTACATTAAATATAATAAATGTTTTACATTGGTCATTATAAAAACAATTAACAAACCTTTATACAAATAATATTAATTCTATGTTTATAGGAGAAAGCAAAAGATTGTAAGTTTAATGATTTAGCAGAAAGTTTAGTAATAGATGTTATCGTTCTTCATACTAATGATAAACTATTGCGTAAGAAATATTTGCAAGAAGACAATCTTAATTGTGACAAAATTATAGAAATTTATAAAAATCATAAAATTGCATCATTGGAAGCTAAATATACAAATCCTACAGTTCCACTTAAAGAAAAAGATAAATTAACTACAGTTCCCGAAAGAACACAACCTAATGTCCAACAAAAGAAATCTTGTTGGAGATGTAAAACTATTCACGAAGCAAAACAATGTCCAGCGTGGAATTATAAATGTAAAAATTGTGGTAAAATGCATCATTTTGAGGTATCTTGTCAAAATGTCTCAGCAGAAGAGAATAAACCGTGCATTAAATATATGGTAAGTTATTTTTTTTTTAACTCAAAAATATAAATACAAAAATTATATTTTACTATAAATTCTATTTCAATGTATATATTGATATTATAAACTTTTTTAATTTGTTATTTTAGAATAATTTTTCTAAAAAAGGAAAATCATTGAACTGTAATAAAATAGTCAACAATCTATCTAAATAATATTTTATAAAATAAAGTATTTCAATACGCAGTAATTTTAAAAAAGAATTTTGCAATTATATACTAAATAATATATAACATTTTAATACGAAGAATATATTATTACTTAATATAATTATTATGTTGGTTTAATCTGTATTTGAATATATGTGATAGTAAATAAAGGTATAGGTTATATAAAAAAATATTTTTTATAATCAATATACAATAATTATTGATATATTATGCATTGTAGCAGACATTAAACAAATAACATTTTAATCAAATATAATATAAAGTAACTTTAATATTGGTCCCTAAATAAAAGCCCTCTTTAATAAAGAGCACTATTAAAATGAAATGGCACTATCTACATTTGTATTAATATGTTAAACGCATTAAATGATGTCACTGTAACAAATTGAATGAAATAAACATTTTTAAATTTGAATAACTGTTCGTCTTTCATAAATTTTTCATTTCTTATTTATATCTGTTGTCTTTTATATCTTAAAAATTGTAGTATAGGATAATTAAACAATATAACATTTTTTATTTATGATATAATCTATAAATTTAAATAAATAAAGCAATAATTGTCTTTGGTATGAAACCTAATGGATGAGTGTAGAAACGTGTAACTTATATATGAAGTCATAGATGCTAAAAAAAACTAAATATAAAGATAGAATGGCTTAAATAAAAGATAATATATAATTAGTATATGGCATTGCGCTACAATAGATTAATGTGATATGTACTATTCTTGAATATTTGATCATGCTTTTGTTTACCTCATTTAATTTGTGAAAGATTTATTTTTATTGTTTTTTCATGAACATATCAGCAAATTTTGGAATTTTAATTGGCACTAAATCCTTAAAGAAGATTCATGTTTATGATTTTAAACAGGACGGTTCCTATCAAATTACAACAATAATAATATTATCTTAAGTTAAAACTAGAAACATTCTTTTATGTTTAAAATTATTAATATGTTTCGCTAAACAATATGTTATATAAATTGTAAATGTACAAAATATAAACGATATTTCTTTATCTTATCACATCAAGATTTCTGAATATTATATAACATTTATAACATTGAATAATCGTTAATTAATTTAATGTTATTAAAAATAACAGATCTCCTGACGTGCATTAAATTTTTTGTTTATTTTAAAGTTATGTTTAATGTCAAAATTTATAAAAAAAAAAAGAATGTACATATGTTTTTAGCAAACATTATTAATATTATCAAGAAAATATAAAAAATCTATGTAAAGTTTATTTTCGCATATAAAATTCAAATATAATTATTATAGATTATTCATTTTGAATATTTGTCATGTTTTAAATATCTTATAGGGCGTACAAAAATCTTATGACTATTCTCTCAATATCATAGAGGTAATAGTCTATTTCATTCCTAATAGCATTTTAACCAGGTTTTTTCTTTTTATTTATTTTTTTTTTTATTTTATCTTTTTAGATTTCCCTAGATCATCTCTATATTATAGTTATAGATGAAATACTAGATGTTTGTGACTATGCAATGATTTTATATTAAGTATTAAAAAAAAAAAAAACTTACTGTGAATAGTAATTGTTTACGTTTGTGATAAGCTTCAAATCTAAGGAGATATTACAATATTATTCTGTATATACTGTATGCAATCATTAGCATGCAGATAAGTATAAAGAAGAAGAAAATAAAAATAACGTACATAAATATGTCATGCTGAAGAACTGTCTTGAACATAATTTTCTATCGTACTTGATGAAAGCACAGAATTCTTTAATCCATGAGCAGGTCTTTTTGGTTTTGGTGGTGGAGTTGGTGGCTTAGCTTGACTCTCAATGTCATCATCAGTAGGCGTTGGAAGTTTATTCTTTATCCATTGTCCAAACGATCTGTTTATATTGTTTGAATTTTCCATTATTGATGAGATACGATGATCATTAAATTCTTCTGGCAAATTGCAATAATCGGCCTCACGAGTTTTCATAGGGAGGGGTGGAGGTGCATCATCTTCTGAAGCAGTGCTATCAGTTGTACCAACGCTATCTCTATTATTTTCCCTTCCAAAGACATTTGCCTCAGAACCATTATGCGTATTTCTCAAATAATGTTGCGATTGACCAGACCAACGATTACTTATTCTTCGTTCTTTTTCTACTTCCGATCTTAATGGTCGTTTTGAAGTTAGCTAACGTATATATCATAATCTTAATAAAAGTTGAAAACACAAGGAGATATATATATATATATATATATATATATATATAGCTTTAACTCTTTTTGCAATATGCGAATTTATAATATTTTCGTAAAGCTTCATATATAAAATTTAAAGAAAAACCAAATAAATAAAAAAATATTTTTAAACGTAATACTCATTATAGGATTGTACTAAAATCGAGTATTAAGCAAAAGCATAAATTCCTTTACCTCTTGGCGAAGTTCGAATATCGGGGTACTAGGGAAGCTTGGTACTAACGACGTAGTCGATACAGCCATACTAATCTGTGAGATTTCGGTAGGTATAGTATACCATTGACTTGTAGGCTGATCATTTTTTGTTACTCCAGATGAGTCGCTTTTACGTGCACTTCTTCTCTTAGATTCCTTCTTTTTGTTTGTACCAGGACTTGGATTCCCTAATGCCTTTTGCAACGAAGCTGATGATAAAATATGTGAACGTAATGAACTGGTCCTATAAAATTATATAATAAATTTATGATTATAATTTGTTTTTATTAATTTTAAATTAATCTTGTTATAGTTATTGTGATTTGTAAAGATAATAATTTCATATACTTCATCTAAATTACTTCATAAAACTTACTCTGTACTATTTATGTTAGTTTCAGACAAAGAATAACTTTCATTTCTGAATGTTTGTGCTCTTCGCATAATTACTCCTTGTGTCATAGTTTCAATTTGAAGATCACATGTCTATTTGGTAATCAATTCAATTAATATTGTCTTATGTTATGGAGTTATTTTAGATGTTAATAATTGCATCATTAAATTAATAACTTACTCTTTTACCATATTTCGCTTCTACTTGACTTTTCATAGACATAAAACATTGTTCCAACCTCTGATGAAATGGAGTTAGTTCAGGAGGTGCACGAGCTTTATGTATCTGTACACCAACACCTAAAAGTGGAATTTGTTCCGCTATCAGACTTTCCAATTTAAGCAAATCTGAACTTTCATCCGAATGGGATTCTTTGTAATCAACATTGAGAAAAGCTTTCTCATAATTATCAATGCCACCCATTACTGCAGGATCCAATACTCCATTTAATTTCATACTTAAAGGATTTACTGGAAGACTAGGATCGGTTCTGTATTGAAGATAACAATATTATTACTATTAATGTATTTCGTTCATTTATGTATACACACAAACACACACAGATACACACCAGACATCTAGCATTTATACTTACAAATGTATGTTTGAACTTTATTAATTTCAAAACTAATAGCATAAAAAAGAAAATAAAAAACTCATACCTATGTGCAACTATGAGATCTCTAAGTGCTGTATTTGTAGCTTCCATAGTTTCTATTGCATTACGAAGTGGGCTTACTAAATAAGTTTCACTAGAAATAACAGGAAACCATCTAAGAATTCCTGGTAATGGATGGCTTGTAACGAGAACAGTTCTTTCCAGCCATAATGAAGCAAATTCATTATTATTAACACTTCCTCCATCTTTTTCCTTATCACCAACATTAGAATTTGTATTAACAAAATCTTTTCTTGGTCTTGAAAACCGAAAACGCTGGACATCATTTACTCGATGATACCTAAAATCAATAACATTGTTTTTATTTAAGAATAATACATCTTTGCTATATAATTCAATAAAATTATTACCTCAAAACTGCATCAGCTGTTACAGGTTTTCCACTCAAACGATGTTTTTTCTCATCCATTAATGGTTCTACTTTATTAATTTGAACATACTGATGACTAGATTCTAAAATATCAACGGTTGGTGGAGACAATTTGTTCATTTGTTCTGCATTTGGTAACTGATTAAGTGTTCTTGAAGAAAAATCACTAAGTCGTTCATATTCTTTCCCGCGATAAACGAAAACCTATAATAATATTCATGTAACAATGGCAAAATTTTACATATAACAAGATAAAAAAATATTTTATAAGTGTATACTTTATTTTGAAGGAAAGGAGGATGTCCACGACCATAATAAGCAACCCTGAAATATTCCGGTTCAGGTCTTAATTGTTTTACTATACAATCATAAAATTTGGCCATTCGTCTCAATAAAATGGATAATTGTAAATAATCAAATGTTTCTTCTTCGTATTGACTAACTAATTCTTTGCAAACACTAAGAGCACATTCCCACATTTTTCCTTTATCAAAATATTCAATCATATCATTATACAAAGCTTCTTTCAATTCTCTATGAGTTTGACATGATGGATATCTAAAATGAAGATAAAATCATATATTATCATCTCATTATTTTAATAGATTGATTAATTCAGAGATAATTTAACAAAAATGGATAAATTTACCTATGAGATATTAAAAGTGGTGGTAAAGGTTGATCACTCCAAGCTAATAATTGACTATGAAGTTTCAATGTGTATGCTGCTTCTGTGTAATTATCACATTCTAAGTGAAGTTCACACAATTTGTTGACATACCTACGTATAAGAATTTTTTTTTTAATATCAGTTTAAAATTTTTTAAATAAAAGATAAAAAATTTGTCAAGTTTATCCATATCTTGTAATACATACCTGATATACATTTCCTTTCTATTTATTTCAGAATAAAATTCTAATAAATTAACGGTACAAAGCATTCGATGTTCCTGAGATTCTGCATGAATAATATCACGATATTGTAATAATCGTTCCATTAATTTTGCAATAGTATCTACAAATCGTAAGCCTTGTTCTCGCATCGTTGAGTGATCTTCGCAAAGTGAATACATTACTTGTATCCATAATTTACGAAATTGTTCATCTCCTCTTCCTCCCTCTACCTGTGCAAAATAATAATTACTAAAATTTGACTTAATAATAGTAAAAGACAATTGTATTAATATAAGTCTCAATTAATATTATATTATATAATGTAGCAATAGAATTTCAAATAATTAAAAATTTAAAGAAACATGTTATACCAGGATATCCAATTTTGCAATCATTTCATTTTCATATTCCATAAAATTAGCTTTAATGTGCGCAGGATCACGTTTTGTATCGCCGTATCCTTCAACAATGCGTGAACTATAAAATTCACATTGCATCATATCAAAAAATATAGGTATGGTAGCTCTTCTTAATTCAGTTTCTGGAATTAAAGCCATTTCTAATATCGCACCAACTAAAGCAGGAACAAATTGTATTTTATGTTGACCCAAATTGAACCACATTGATCGAATTTCAAACGCTGTTTCTCTATAAAGAAGCAATTACAATAATATGAAAGTAGTCAGTAAATAGGATAATGTTAAATTAAATGAAATATATCTATAACTTAATTTAATGATTACCTGCGCATATCATTGTAACGCATAATAATTCGATTACGTTTCGCTGGTGAAAATGTTTCAAGTTGAAGAGCTGGTTGGGTCAGAAAAGCAATTGCGCAATGAAAGAAATTGGACCATGCTTGATTTTCAAACTCTGTGAAGAAGTAATCTCTAATGGTGCCAGAAAAATAGCGTAATGATTTTAGAATTACACTATTTTGAAGCATTATCATTTCACACCAATCTCCTGGAAATACAGATCTTGAAACCAAATCTTTGAATACTAGTAATATCTCCATTAAAAAATCGAGTAAATCAAATTTCGTTCCAAAATGATTTATATAAACTTCATAATGATGCTGTGTCATTTGTCTATAAATAAAAACAATATATTAATAAAAATAATATTATTTTTTAAATATTATCTTTACTATAAAATTATACCTGAATATTGCTAACATAACAGACACTAAGTTTCCGACTAATGGATTTTCTCTATCCATTGATATGACAGTTTGTATAATAGTTCTCAAAGCTGTCATCATGATTTCTTTAACATCAGCTATTGTAGAACCTATGTCCTTTCTGAATGTTAATTCCAAAATATCTGATAATATTTTAATACATAATTCTACCTGTATGAATGCAAGCAAAACAGAAATAAAAAAAAAATTAGCTTTGCGTGTAGTCTATATTCAAGACGTGCAATGTACAAATATTACAAAAAAATATATAACATTTTCGTATCATTGTATATAGGAATCATTAAACCACTAAACATATCAAGATGATTAGACACATTAAAATGTATTCATCTTATATCATTTGATCTAATTGCGGATGATATTTTTAAATTCCTCCTAATTGGAACAGTTACCTCTTCAGAGTAGCCACGATGCTGGTTGAGTCGGTGGCGATTTTCTCCAAGCAGCCTGGCTACCTTCGCCACGCTTTTTCCAGGTGTACTTGACAGTCCCTTATATACCAAAAACCAAAACCATACCAAGTACACAAAAAAGAAAAACCCTTTGTTAATTGGACCATAATGCCAATTCTTTGTAATAACACAATGTAATTCACGTAATAATTTATAACGTTACTATAAATTACATAGTAAAATTATACGCAACACAAACATAGCAAATAACAGAAAGCAAGAACAAGATTTGCAAGTGAGTACAGTGGAAAAAGAGTTGTTATGTACCGATATTATTTTTTATTATATTTATATTTATAACATAATTCTATCGTTTCAATACTACTATATTTATATAGATTGCATTGTACAATTTAAATAGTGACTCTATTCTGTTATATAAGAATTTCTATGCAATATTATATCATGCTTAAATAATATATGCCAAACTACAGAGATAAAGTAGACTAAACTAAATGAATGTAAGTTTTAAATATCATTCATTTTTTTATTTAATTGCTATTCTACTATGTTATATTTATAATAGTTATTATTTATAGTAGTTTTGTCTCAAGACATGTTAAACCAGAGAATTCCATGCAGAAGATAATATTTCTTTATTTTTTTATATTTCAAGCAAGAAAAATTCCCAAGTATAATTCAATCAAGAAAGATAAATAATGGTTTAATGTTTAGAATAGCACAGTATTTTCCACAATGCAAATAAGAAGACAAAAACCAATTTTATGTGTGTGAATTAATAGAAATGTTGGTGAAAAGATGCGTGGCAGAAGGACGTCAGGCTGCACGGAAAGCACATGTAATGATACCATATACAAATAGTATAGAATAAATTTGTAATATAAATGGTAGTTATATTAAATTCTGATTATACCAACCTCAATAAATATGAATACTGAATAATTAAAATAAATATGAATAATTAAAATAAGATGATCAAAGCACGATGTTATACGTGAATATTAGTATTTTATTACCAAATATAATCAAAATATAGATTAGAATCACTAATCAAAAGATAGAAAATTATTATTTTATTTTTATAAATAACTTTTTTTTTTTTTTTTTTTTTTTTTTTTTTTTTTTTTTTTTTTTTTTTTTTTTTTTTGAAATAAGAAATATTTTAATTTTTATTAAAGCTATTTTTAAATTAGTATGAAATTAGAATGTTTCATGAAATTAAAAGATTTTTTTGTTTGAATGTTTATGGAAATTAAGAAAATTAGAATGAAATTAAGTAGAAAGATCTCACTCATATACCATAACTAGAAATTTAGAAGAAACTACATTCTACAATTACTTTAATACACTCTATAATAAATGAATGTATTAATACCTAAACTGATATTGACTTCCTATTAATAATAACAAAAATTAATTTAGATTTTTATTATTAACAATAAATTATATCAATATATTCTAAAACTCTTTAAATTTATAAATAAATTATGATCTTTAATAAGTTATGAATTATAATCTTTAAGATATCAAACATGATTATATCTTACCTCTTCTTTTGCTTCTAACAGATCGCGAACAAGAACAATGATTTTTGACAGCAAAATACCTCTGCAATCCACATCTAAAAAAAGTGGGCTATGTACAATATCATTTACTGTCATCATTTTTTGTTTTGTCAATCTTCCAGCTGGTAAAGTCGTCAATAATTCCGTTAATATTATACTTAATTGCGTGCCACTATAAACACGTAATAAATGAGGTATTGTTGTTGGTAAATATTTTAAGCATGCTCCTTGAACCAATAAAGTTGCATCTGTATTATGTCTCATAAGCTCAACAATAGAATGTAACAATTCTGTTAAAGTTTGTGAAAATTCTTCTTCATCGTGATTAAGCCTATTGAAATAATTGTGGAATCGTTAATATCATTATTTATCAATGATTATATTAGAAAATTTAAGAAATAACATACTCAGTAAACAGAAGACGAGATTCTACAATAAATCTCATGCAATATTGCAAACTTTTCATTGTTTTTAGTAACAAATCACGTTCTTGTCCATCAGATGTACTAGCACCATCTATACGTTTTCGTAAAACTGCAATTAACTTTTTGTAGGCAAGAGTTGCAGAGAAGCTTTCAGAAATATATAAATCTAATATTGGTTGAAAATGCTGATATTTTCTATCAGATACGAGTCCAATGATGTATAGAAGACATTCAAAGACCATGTCATCATAAACATCACTATCCGAGTTACTCATCAAGATATTGAATAAGGCATCTAAAACGTCCTAAAAGGAATTCTGTATAATATAATTGTCCATTATTTTAACGCATGTGCGTATATATATTTATATTATCATATCATTGTCGGTATTAATGTATTAAAGATTTTTATTTTTCATAAGTAAAATCTTTTCTCTTACTTGTAAAAATTTCACTATTTCTTCACCATCTACTTTCATCAGAGCAGCTAAAGACTCTTTTAAATCAGTATTATGAGATGCCCAATTCAGCAAGCCCAATAAATCAACATTTTGCGTTAATTTTGTAGAGCAAACATTTGTTACTATTAAAAAATTATCTTTATTGCTTAATGTCAATGAACCCAAAGTTGGTTTCTTCTCTGTATGCAATTTAAACTAAGGACACATGAAATGTAATATTAGAAAATTTATATATAAAATATATTACTATGTAAGAATAACGTATATATATATATATATATATATATATATATACATACATACATATATATATATATATAAAATGTAGAATAACTAAAATCTTACTAATTCTATCCGTGTTGAAGGTAATTTTAAATATGATATATCCTTTTCCTCATATTTCTTTTGATCTAATTTATAGACTAACAATTCATGTTGAATATCTTGAAGCGTTGTACCATTGCGCTGCATTAATCTGACATAACTCAATGCAAATGGTTTTTCTGATTTATCTTTGGCTTCATTAGAACTTCGATGTTTGAATGTAAATTTCAAATGTGCTTGTTTGAACTCGTCTATTGGTATAGCAATTTTAAATGTTTCGCACCATCTAGGTTTATCTTCATGATAATATATAACGCTATGATATTCATCAATTGCCGTAGTTCCACCTCCTAAAGTTATGACACCTGGAATAGGAGTGCCACATTCGTTGCAGACCTTAACCTAATGGAAAATACATATAATAATAAATGGATGAATAATTTTAAGTATAGATTAACAAATATCATTTTTTATATATTGTATAAATAAATACAATAATTAATTATATAAATTATGTATACAAACCGTAACTTCTACATTTTTATCAGTAGACTTTGCTCCTCTACTAAATTCACCACTAATTAAAGTCAGATAAAGGTCATTTCTTACATCACCTGGCAGAATTACTTCTGGAAAACCCATTTTTCTAGCAATAGCAACATTTCCAAGTACCAAATGAGGATTTTCATCTCGTACCTGTATATTAATTATAAAGTTAAAATTGAATGTGATCATAAAAATGAATTATTATTTCTTTTTATAAAAAAAAAATATATATATATGTAATTAAGTTATACAAAATGTCTGCAATAAATAATACACAATGAATGTCTGCAATATATAATAATTAAAAAAATAACCACAATTATTACGTACTTGTTTTACATCTCCTCTAAGTAATTTCAAACTTGCCCATAATCCTTGCCCACCGCCAAAGTTGTTGTTACTATTTCCTCCACTTTTTTGAATGTTAGTATCTTTTTGTGCAATAATTCTACGTAAAGTACCATCTAAACTTTCCTTCTCACAACATCTGAAAATTAAAAAGAATAAAGCCAACAAAAAAATTCTTATTTAATTTTTAAAAATATACATGTTGTTATGCTAAAAAGTTATAATATTAGATTGCCCAAGTAATTTTAGAATTTTCAATATATTTTTTTTTGTGTATGTAAATGATAATATAATTAAAATTAAATGATAATTTAATTTTATTGAAAATTCCTATATTATTGATTGGCCTAATTTTATATAAAAATATACATTCTTATACTTAGATTTTAATATCATATAAGAAAATATCATAATAACAAAAAATATGCTTACTGTACAAATGGAATGAAGTGATGATGTTCAACATCTCCTTCTAATTTACCTGTAATATATAATGTAATATCCATAGCAGCGACACCAAATGGCCTTCGCATACTTTCATTATTTTTAATAACCTTCTGATTATTTTGTGCAATACTTGAACGACGATGATCTATTTCTTTGGCTTCCATACCTCCAACTCTAATAACATAACAAGCTAAATAAACTTTATCTCTAGCTAAATCTCTAGATCCTAGATCAGTAAATAATACTCGAAGATTATGTAACTGATCGATGTCTCTGGCGAGTCCTTCTTTACTCCAAGAAACAACATAATTCTCTGTGATAGCTTTCATTTCTCTACCATCATATAATGTTAAAAGTAATTCTACATCTTCTACCATTTTACAAACAAAGTTTTTTACACTGACAAAGAAAATGTGAGAATATACAGGTGTTTGAGCTTTTAAAGATTTTTTCTTGGTTTCATTAGTAGCTTTTCTGATTCTTTCGGCAGCTGTTTCGTGATGATAATACAACTGAATAGTACTTGTATTTTCTGGATTCATAACATTTCCTTGATCATCTCTTACAACCATGTCCAAGTTTAAAAGTTGATTACCAGTATCTATTTTAGCAGTTGCTAATCTTTTAAGATCCTTCAACTCATCTATTGTTAAAGTGCCTTGTAAAATTTTACTTCTATATCCTATTAATGTCAAAATTTGTTCTTGTATTGCTTTAAAATGGTTAGAATGTATCTGTGACAAAAAAAAAAATTATGATAATAATGATTTATACTATTAGCTACAAAAAAATATGAAGTCTATTTTACATTATTTAACTTTTTATATATTAACATCATATATTTAATACATACCACATATAAATGTTTCCAATGATGACCCCATTCTCTTAAAACACTAGTTATTTCATGTATTAATGTATCTATATTATTTTGATTATTTAAGACATGTATGTATGATTTAGGAAAAATTCCAATTGTACCCTTAATCTTTTTACGGCCATAATACCATTCACCATACTCTTCATAAATTTGCACAACTTCTCCAACCGTTAAAGGTAAGGCACAAAATCCTTCCTTGCCAAAATTGTAAATAGCTGAAATTAAAAAAAAGAAAAACCTTATGAAAAAGTTCATATCATACATAATATATGAAAAGATCATATAATCAATATATACAATATAAAGTATCATACATAACACATATTTTGATATCATTATTTAGAGAAAATCATATAAAGATTTTTATTCAATATAATTCTTAAAAAATTATTATTACCCTTAAGTAATAATTATTTAAAAAAGACAAAGAAAAAAAAAAAAAGAAAAAAAAAACAAACAAACTATAATTATAAATTTGTAGCTTAATTAATATATTAGTTAAAGGTTATAAATTTTAATTAATCTATTATAGAAAGAAATAACAAACGTGTATTAATTAACATAGTTATAATAAAAATGAAAAATTGTCAAGATAATTGTATTTATTTATATCAAAGTATAACGAAGCTGCAACAATTAACATTTTATTTCATCTTAATACGGGGCACCTCCCAGGATGTAATATGTCGTAACGAAAACATTATAGAATTTCTTTGTGAAAAATTTACTTACCTACTCCTAAATGTTTCTTGATGCGCTTCCATGTCATTTTTATTTAAATCGTTACTTTAGTTTATTTATATATTAATAATTAAGTATTTTTACGTATACATAAAAAAAAGTAATTAAATATACACGTCAATATACACTAAGCAATTACATGTCGGATGTGCGCATTACGCATATAACCAAAATATTGTATTTTCATCTTAATATCTAGATAATATGATCTGAAAGAATTTATTCTCTACTCTAGATTTTACCAAGATTTATCCAAATTTACTTTACGTTTTGTTACACATATATATATCATATATACATACACACATTATACAAATATATATATGTATATATATATATATACATACGTTGTCTTTCAAGAGTTTTCAAAATTTTGCAGTGAACAAATAAAACTTCCCTTGCTTGTTAAATCTATATCCTACTTAGTCCATGACTTTTATACGAAGTGTAGTGGCGCTATCATCTTATCGAAACAAATTGTGCTTTTTTGTTCTATTTTTACTTAATCGTAACTAAAACATCAATTAAAATTTGTTGTTAACGAAAAGAATTAGTCTTTTCACGTATGTGAAAAAATAATTATTTTGTTATTTGTTAACAAAGGAGAAAAATAAAGTGGATAATAATTAATGATTGAGATAAGCGAAAAAGCACAATTTAGAGTTGACTGTATATGACGTTTATAAAAAGGTTTCGATTAGACTTTTATTGTTATTATTATTTCTCTATTTTAGGCCTTATCAAAATTTTCATTTTTAAATAAGTGTTCGATATCATTATTATCTGATTATCGATTGTAATTCTTTATCTATAGTAAGTAGGTTCTAATTTTTTCAAGTCATTTCTTAAAAGAAAGTTTTCAAAAACTTTTGAGTTATATTTAATATTTTCAGATCATCCTTAGTTTATTATTTTAATATAAGATATTAACAGACATATATATATATATATAATTGCATAGATGAAGATATAAAGATATAATCTTTCCATAATCATTTGTGGGAAGTATAATCAAATATGAATCGTGTAGATTTAAAAGTTGTGTTACTAGGAAATGCAGCTGTTGGAAAAACAAGCCTTTCAGAGCGTTTTGTAAATGAAAGATTTAATGAGAATTTATCCTATCAAAACGTAATTAAATGATTTATAAAAGTAAATTTATGATAGTGTAAAAGTTAAAATTCATAAGTGTATTTGGGATGTTTTTATTATATATATTGTAACAATTATATATTAAATAAAACATTGAATCAGTCATTATTTGTAGACAATAGGAGCTGCATTTGCTGCAAAACAAATAGAAATTAATGAACATAATCTTGTAATGGGAATATGGGACACTGCAGGTAACGAAAGGTATATTATCTTAATTCCAATAATTGTTACATATTAATTTTGTTAAAGATTATTTTCACTCAAATAACATTAAATTTATGTTATTTATTTCAGATATGATGCAATGACAAGAATATATTATCGTGGTGCTAAAGCTGCAATAATATGTTATGATGTTACAAAATTTAATACATTTCAAAAAGCGAAGTTTTGGGTAAGAGAATTGAGAGATGTAGAAGAAGAATGTAAAATTTATCTCTGTGGTACAAAAAAAGATATTTTATCAAACACTGATATGATAGCAGTACCAGATATAGATATTGTAAAAAACTATGCAAATGGTATTCAAGCTAAATTTTTTTTAACATCAAGTAAAACTGGGGAGAATGTTGGTAAGATCATATATTTGATCACACTGCTTTTTTTGAAGATAAACTTAAATTATTTATTTCTTGCAGTGGAATTATTTACAGAAATTGCTAATGATTTCTTATCTGTGCCAGAGAATTTACAAAAAGTAGAAGAAACAGTTGCTTTAATAAATACGCCCAAAACATCGCATTGTTGTTAGGCCATAAAAGCAAAAACAATATTAAAATTTTTAATACTTTCGTTCTTCATATAATATTCAAAAGAGGTAATTTAATGTATATTAATACTATATATTAATATTTGAAAGCAAAGTTTTAACATACAATAAATTATTCTTATATGATACAATTATTAAACAAGTAATTAGTATTAGAAAAAGTTTTGTGCCTTCTTAAATATTATTCTAACATAAAGATTAGATCAATGATTGCTAAAATATTTTCTATAATTGTAATATTTTTCTGACAAAATGCATGTGTGCATCTTAACAGTAATTATGGATATAATTACTTGCATTTATATATTACAAATTAATGTACATTTCATTTGTTGTCTTATTTAACCATTAATAATATTTTATAAATTTTATGTTTCTATAAATTTCAGAAAGAAAATTTTATTTTAAAATTTTTAAATATATAAGTTAATTATTTACTACTATAATGGTGCCATATTTAAGCAGAAACTGTGAAGACTTTCAGATAATTTAATTATGGTTTATCACCTTTAAGAAAATCAATACGGTTGTTTATTATAAACAAAAGTATTGTTATATATAAGGTGCAAAGTTTACTCATTATTTTTTAACGGATAGACGTGAGAAAAAATTTGAGAAAATGTGAAAATTTGTAACTTCGAATAGCGAGCAAAAAATATTTTTGCTTTTTGTTATTACTTTTACTATGTTTTATTTTTTTGGTTTGATGTATATGGGAAAATTGAAGCACAAATCTCTCTGGATTGTTCATAGATACCAAAAAATACAAAACCACTAATAGTAAAGCCACCCACCCTTGGAAGAAAGCCTGCGAATAATCTAAAAGATATTTTTCAATGATTTAAACTATGACAAAACATTAAAGTTAAAAGAAGACGCATGACAATACCTAAGACTTCAAATAATAGAAAGATGCAATTTGTCCATACCCTTTAGGTCCATTCTCTCGATAAACTTCCTTTAACATCGTGGATATTTTAACTTCTTTTTTATCCGCTGTAGTCGAAGACAACATTATTCTAGTTTTTGCAACATCCAATGGAGTTGTAATAGCTGCAGAGACCGCCACTGTGAAATAATTTTTAGAGTTATACATTTTTAATAATATATTTTGTTGAAACAATGGCATTATCAAATATTGCAAAAATTAATCTCACCAGATGCTGCACCACAATAAGCTCCTTCTAATGGTGTACATTCATGGTGTACATGCTGTTTCCAACAAACTTTAAAGTATTCCCATAATGGCATTTGAATGCATCCAAATGGCATGTCACGAAGAACAGTGCTGCCATATCCACGAAATAATGTTCGTAATTTTAAACGAGCCACATCAGCTAAAAGCGCTTGTCTTCTTTGTTTAAGTACCTCCACTGGTACTCGTATTAAACAAGCAACCTGCAATATAATAATATACAATTCTTTATTTGGATATATTTATGACACTTAATGGAATGATATTATATATAAATTTAGATCTTTTACTTTTTATAATAGATTATCAAGAAGATGCAATTTTATATGCATATCATAATTAAGGCAATATTATAAGCAAACATTTGTTTATGAGTCTATCTTGATATTTATATTTTTATATTTTATTTATTTATATTGATAAATAAACTTTTTATATATTGAATTTTTATATGTTCGATGCTATATTTGTGTGAAAAATTTTTAAATAATTCTGTTACCATTTCACCTAATGATGCAGCACCCATATGTATAAATGCATGATATTGAGGTAATATTTGTGGTTGTAAGAATTCTTTTAATCCCTCATAAGTGATAAAGAATAAAGCAGCTGGTAAAAAAAAATTGTTATATGTAATAGCAATCATATTTTTTGTATTCTATTTTTTATTTATATATAAGATCTACCTGATGGAGCAGAGCCCATCATTACAGGTCCTATACCATGATACAATTGTTTGTAACCACCCGATTTTAAGAATCCATGTTGACTTTGTAAACGTGTTTTGAGAGTATCCAATGGGAAAAATATTATGTCACAAATAATTCCTGCAGCAGCACCTGACTAGTAATAATAAATTATTAAAATTTGATAATTAGCAGATACATATTTCAAAATAATAAAAAAAAAATATATATATATATATAAATTTATAGTTCTTTCTATTTGTATATTTTTTCTGTGAAAATAATTTTGTAAATTATTTATATATAATGTAATATAATATATATATGTATATATACATATAATAATAAAATAAAAATATACAGTTTATTATCTTGCGTATTATATTTTCAACGTTTTATAACAATAAGATTTAAAGGTTAATTTAAAATATATAACACTTCGTAATTGGAATACTTACGATGATAGACGTGGAAAAGAAATGTTTTGCATTTGTAATGTCACTCGATTTTGCTTCTTCAGTAAACATTCCACTAAGTTAAATACTTTATTATGGGTGTATTTGAATATATCCAAATTCAGATTCTATTACACTATCTTAAAGAGTCACTGTATCGAAGTTTTAAAAAATTTATCAGAATTAGAATTAAAAACTGTAAATGCATTAACATGATCGCATTGCAGTAAGAAATTGTATAGTAGTAAAATTATTTTCTTTCGGTCGAGAACTTCTTTCTTGAATGGTCTATTTCATAATGAAATGTATATATTTATGCGCAGAAATAAATACTTGATATTAATTTTATAAAAATGATTGTTATTTAATATTAAACTCACCAATTTTTTTATATCTTTTTTCTGTTATACAAAGAATGAAAAAAATTTATAAACAATTAAGTCACGTGTGCTACACTACTCTATTGCAGTAACTGCTGAATCAATCGATTGTCGTCTGCTACTGACAATCGGCTTTCTGGAAACTAACCTCAAATTCTCAGTAGGCAGATTTCATCGGAGAGAAATTTATCTATTAATCTACAATAGATTATGAAAATCCATTGTCTTTATTATAATATTTTTACCAGCTTGTGTATTTTAGATGCAAAATTACTAGATTAAAATAGGACATAGGGAAATTTGAGAATTGCGTCATGAAATATATTAGATTCAAGTGTAATCGTTGATGTTTGGTTATCATGTCAGTAATATTTATTTATTTCTTATGTCAAAGAAAGTATGCCCAAAGAATTATTATGGAAATACGATTTCACCTTATGTTTTAGATATTCTATAAATTCTACGTAATATATTGTCAACATCAATGTTTATGGCGGGAATCTCGAAATGTTGAATGTTTTTAATTAGATATAAATATGTCGCAATCGATCTTAAAAAGCAGCTTAGAAAATGCTTCATTTAACATCGTATTTCAGGTATTATATATCAATATATTTTTCTTTAAAAAAAGATCTTGTGAATTTTTCAATTTTATCCTTTTATTACATTATCCATAAAAAAAATTTATTATATCACTATGTTCTTTTATATGTACCATAAAAATTCTTACAGATAATATGTCGCTGTGTTACATTTGTCCTAAATGCTTTTGTGGTACGTCATGTTGGACAAGCAATTTTGGGTGTAATCAATGTAAGATTACTACTTTTAGAATCCATGATATTATTTTTATCTCGTGAACCATTTATGAAGGCATGCTTAACTAATACATCCGAACATAACTGGGCTCAAGTTGTAAATTTACTTTGGATAACGTTAGTGTACTCTATAATTACTTATAGAGATTAATTCATTAATTATATTGTTTACTTATGACTACTAATGAAATCATATTATATATTTACAGCATTAATTATATTTTTCAGAGTACCAATTTGCATTGTAATGTCTTCACTGTTTGGATATATTTGGCTCTTTTTTTTATCAACTTCTGAAAGTTTACCTCCTTACTATACATTTGCAGTATGGGCAGTGGCATTATCTTGCATCATAGAATTATCATCTCTAATTGTACAATTAGTTGCCAATGCATTCCTTTTTGTTAAACTTAAAGTAAACAAATTTACCTTTATACTTTTATATTTTAATTATTTTTAAGTGATAAATGCATAATATAATTTTGTTTCCAGGTTATGCTAGATACAATCATGATTACTATCCGTACTTCAACGTTTGTACCATTAATACTTTATTATCCAGAAAATGCGTTATTTGCTTTTGGCATAGCACAATTAGTCGCAGCAATATTTTATACAACTAGTTATTATGCATATTTTCATTATTACATTAATAGTATAACTAAGTTCAAACAAAAAAGAAGAATGTCCTTGAAGGATATGAATGATGAATATATTTCAACAGAATTTCCATTTCGAACAATAAAGGATTTTTTGCCTGGTCAATTAGAAAATAGTGTATGTATTTCTTTTAAGGTCTTCCTTTTACCTCTTTATAATCAAAATAAGAACTTTTCAGGACTCATATTTAGATAAAAAATTGACTATATTAACATGGAGTTTCTTTAGACAAGGTATTTTAAAACAAATTTTAACAGAAGGTGAAAGGTTAATCATGACCGTTATACCAGTACTCTCGTTTACTGAACAGGTACTTAATTAACAAATATTCCTTATTTATATTACATTTTATTGTGACATTGCATAATTATTATTTTAATATATAAGGGAACGTACGAGGTTGTCAATAACTTGGGTTCTTTGGCTGCAAGATTTATTTTTCGTCCAATCGAAGACAGTGGATATTTTTATTTTACACAAATGGTTAAAAGGGATAAACCTTTATTGGAACAAAATCCAGTAAGTATATGAATTTGTAAAAGAAACCTTTGTAAAAAATTGAAAAAAATATGAATTAAAAATAAATTACAATTTGTAGATAAAGATTCAAGAAAGTATAAGTGTACTCACGCATATGTGCTCAGCTGTTACAGCTATTGGCTTTATAATTTTAGTATTTGGACAATCTTATTCGAGTACATTACTTTGGTTATATGGTGGAGCAAAATTGACATCAAATTTACCAGTTCTCTTATTGAGAACACACTGTTTGGCTATATTATTATTGGGTATTAATGGTGTGACTGAATGTTATACAAATGCAACAGCTGACAGTGCAACTATAAATAAGAACAATTTGATAATGATCTATGAATCAATAGCATTTCTGGGTGCATCTTATTTATTTGTTATTTGGTTCGGACCAGTTGGTTTTATTCTTGGAAATTGTTTTAATATGAGTCTGAGGATTGCGCACTCAATGATATTCATTAATAAACGTCATTCTGGCGCAATTCACAATCCTTTACTTGGACTAGTACCAAAACGAATGTTCTTTATTACATTATTACTAGCTACAATTATCACAAATTTATCGCATGTAAAGAAATTTTATTTTTTACATTCATATATATATATACATATATATATATATATAATAATCCAAAAATATTATAATTAAGTTAATAATGCATTTGTCTGTGTATTTTTAGGTCTATTTCTTCCCAGATGAAAAAATGCTGCATTTGTTAATTGGATTCGTAGCACTTATAATGGTTCTTATTGCATGGATATATGAAAATTATGAACTAATTAAACTTGGTGGTAACAAGTGGTACGAAAGGAAAAACAGATATAAAAAGAATGATTGACCTTAAATTCCTAAAGTGTAAATATTTTATTAGTATTTGGATCCTTCAAATATTAGATTCATAATGCAATTCTATAATGTTACAAAATCATAATAATAATTTCTATACTTCGAAAAGAGATAATCTTATAAGATAATATTGCTGGGGTTATAACATAATAGGTATATAATTATCTTCCTTTCTATGTATAAGAATAAGTAACAAAATACATCATACTTTATAACATATCTTAAAAATAAGGGCAAAGATAATAATATTAATTTGCAATATGTTTATAAATTGCACCAACTATTGGTCCTTGTCGTTGAATAAGACATTTCCTATAAGAAATTAGAAATATATATTTTCAATTAGATATCCATTTGAAAAATGTGCATGTTACTTGTATATATATATATACATATATACACAGACATAACCAAAGTATTATTTGCATTACCTGTTATCATTCTGGATTGTTATAATTGGACAAGTTGAATCAAGTTCTAATTTTGCAACTTGATCTGCAATGGCTGCTATAATACCTGCACTATCGCTTGAAGCATTACCTTTGACTAAAGAATATTTATGTAGAAAAAAATTTGTTATTATATAATATATACATAAAAAATAATATACTATAAAAGGATAACTTATTTAACAACGTACCTCCTAAACATAATCCTGCACGATCAACCAGGATGCAACCGATTATAGCTTCATTGTTTTTTCTAGGAAATAATGAATGAATATTTAAAATAAGACAAGTTTAATAATTTAATTCAATAAACTAACATAATAGTTTATTATTGTTTTTTTTTTTTTTTGTTAGATATCAAAATAAAACGCCCGCGCAAAATCACACACACACACACCACACACACATAATTTATACAAATTAAATAATATATTTGAAAACTTACACTTCGTCTAAAGTTTTTTCAATATTTTTTTCCATTCTGAAGTTTTTTATAGGTAGAATTCAAGAAAATGATTAAAAAATAATACGGAGAACTTAATACGATACGTTTAAAAGATACTTCGTAATATACATGCCGCCATTTTATATGAACCTAACGTTACAATACGTTAAAAACGGTGATTCAATGTAACCTATAGGTTGGAATCATAGCTGTCAAAAAACTTCAACGAACTTGAATAAGAATCGTGCGCACAATGTTACGTTGCTTTATGTAATCACTATCTTTTTTATAAACGTAATGTTTATTTAAATTAATGGGTTATAACGAGTATAAATATATCCTGTTCTCGTTCTTTTAATCAAAAATATAATGAATACCTTTAAATTAATCGTTAATAATTAAATATTTTTGTATTTTAAAGGTACTATAAATTAACTGAATTAAGTCTAATAATCGTTATATAAAAATTAATGTAATATTGTATTGCGATAGAATTTATTTTATGAAATCAGTGCAATAACTGAAGTCAACAATGGAAACAATATCTAGCCAGAGCACAATAAACATTGATATACCACAATTACCTATAGATGTAAGTTAATTATCTATTGAAAATAATATCTAATAGAAATATAATTTTTAGAATGTCAAAAGATATTTAAAAATTTGAACAAATTAGGTAATCATTGTAATTGTTTATGCGCATTGACATGCCGAGTATAAAAATACGATAATAAAATCTTTTTCTCCAAATATTATTTCTAAATTCTTTTAGGACAATTCCTTATATTAACATTTCTTTTTTTTTTGCATTATTCCTATTAACAGGTAATTATACATATAATGTCATATCTATCTATATCTGATAGAATGGCTGCTGGATTGGTTAATCGAATATGGCATGAAGCATCCCTTGCCACAAAATTTATAGATCAACAATTAATAATCCTTGGTCCACCACGAATAGACAATTTAAGTGATGTATTACATATACTAGAACATTCTTTCCGACCGTTTTATAATTTTATTTTCAAAGAAGTGGAATTAAAAAGTACAATGTCTCTTTGGAAACAATATGGACCTTTTATGAAGAGTCTTCATCTGGTATAATAAATCAGTTATTAAAGGCTCAGAATTAAAATTAAATTAAATTTAATTTACAATTTTAATACTGATTAAGGAAGTTATATTCAGAATCGGTATTAAAATTATAAATTAAAAATATATTATGTTCCTAATTAATTTTACTTGAATTATGGATGATAATCAAATATTATATTGTTTGCAGTTCTGTTGTGATTTCAGTGAAAAAACACTCATTGGGATTCTTAAGCATTGCAACAGTTTGAAAACATTACACATCAGTTCTTGTCGAGAATGTTTAATGTCTGGCAGACTTTTGGAAGATGACAGCGATATAAAAGAACTCTCAGAAAAATTAAAATTTTTACACGAACTTAGTCTCACTTATAATCGATATTTAAGTGATGCTTTATTTAATAAATTTATTTCGATATGCCCAAATGTAAATACACTCAGTCTAAAAGGTTGCGAAATATCTTTTCATTGTGGCTTGTATAAAAAATTTTATCCTAATAATAATGTGATTACTTATGGTTCAGAATCAGTATTAACATTTTTAAATATTTTGCAGTATATTATTTCTTCTGCAAAACAATTAAAACATGTAGACTTTAGTCATACACTTATAGATGGTACTGCTTTAGCAACTCTTTCAAAATTGGAGAATCTCAGATTGGAGACATTAAAATTGCAACATTGTAATCAATTAACTATTATTGGAATTAGAACATTAACGTATCATCAAATTCATTTAAAATTATTAGATATAAGCTTTTGTACTCGAATCACAGATGTTAGTCTCATTGTTATATGTAAACATTTGAAACAATTAGAAAGTTTAAATATAAGAAGATGCAGGGCAGTCACAGATGGTGGTATACAACAAATACAATTGCTCAGAAATCTAAAAGAATTAGATATTTCAGAGTGTGAGCAACTTACCTCAAAATGTATTACTGATGGACTTTGTAATGAATTACCAAATAATTTACAAACAACTGACAATGAGACGGATATGAAACCAGATAATATAAATTTAAACGTGCAAGAGGCAGATTGTTCAAAAAAAAATGATATTAGAAATGATAACATGTTGAAACTTTCCGTAAATGCTTTGAATCTCGATGAATCATGTATTAAATGTATAGTTAAATGTTTTCCAAATTTAAGGTACCTTGATGTTGGTTATTGTTTCATAGCTGTTACAGATATTACAATACAGGTAATTAACCTATCCAATTAACTATTTTTATTTTGTTTTATACAGTTCATTTTTTATTATATTTTTATAATACTGTATATGTATAATATATATATTATATAGCAAATTAGAAACACGATTATTTATTTTTTATATTTTCCAGAAAATATTTGAAGAACTTGTATTTTTACGAACATTAAAAGTAACTCATTGTGATAGAATAACAGATGCTGGCTTGATGGGTATTGATACCAGTGATAATATAGACATACAATCACTTCAACTTAACGTTACTGATAAGCCACCAGAATCATTATTACGAATCAGTTTACGTTCACGAACAGAAGAAGAAATAGTATGCGATGCTAATAGAACATGTTACATTAAAAATTTATGGAAGAATATTTCAACTTCATCGCCTACAACAATGCCTGCATTTAGTTTGACACGTCTGAAAGGTCTTAGAGAGTTGGATCTCTCGGGTTGCAGTAGGATAACCGATGTCAGCTTGAAACATAATTTTGCTTTTATAGAATTGAGGGTATTAAGTTTAAGAAAATGTTGCCAGGTAAAATATTATGACTTATCTTTTTTTTTTCTTTTTTCTTTTTTTTTAAGATTATTTGTCTAATTAAAATTGATGCAATATATTATAGATAGAAAGATTAAATATGTATAATAATAATATCATAAAAAGCTTACAAGGTATACTTTTGCATGTTGTTATGCTTAAATTATTTTGCAGATAACATATGTGGGATTAGAATATCTAGCAAAAAATAACTCTGCTATAGAGGAATTAGATTTAACACAATGTTATAACATATCAGATTTGGGTGTCTCATATCTTGCTATATATTTACACAGATTAAAGCGTCTTCATCTTCAGGTATATTCAGTATTAAGACTTACAATTAGATCGTTTTAATTCTAATATAATTAAATCAAAATTAAATACTATTAAATGTATTAAATTTATTCTAGTCTTTTTTTTTTTTACTTTAAAGGATTCTAATATCTATGTTTTTTGTTCGTTAACAGGGTTGTATACAATTAACAAATCAAAGTTTAGTATATATACAAGAAAATTGTAAAAGTCTTCAATATCTAGATATACGATATTGTAAAAAAATAACAACTTTTGAAATACGCAATTTGCCTTTTTTGCATATGGAATATACACAGCCAACAGAAAACAGTTTATTGTTGGATAATAATATGCATGCATCAATACCAATACCACCACCTATATATAAATAGAATAATTTTTTTTTATTTAAAATTTTATACTTGAAATCATTAATAACGTATGTATAGACACACACACACACACATACACACACACACTGGCACACACACACACACACACTCTATATGAACGAATATATATATATATTCTATACATTTATGATTAAGAAACTGAGATTAATATTGTTTAAATTAAATTAATTTTATGTATATTTAGTTATTAGTTAAACAATTAATCCAAATAGGTATACAAAAATTTTTAATAAAGTGTTTGTAATGTTGGATTTATGTATATAGTATAATAGAGAAGCTTATGTAAAAATTGAACACGGACGGAGAGGGAAAAGAAACGGTACTTATTTTTTGTTTGCTCGCCTATACCATTACTTAAAAAACTATGAAGGAAAGAATGCATCGATAATGAAAACAAATATTATGCGTAAACGACAAATGTATATATGTATATATGTACATATGTATGTATATATGTACATATATATGTATATATGTATCTATATATACATATGTATATATATATATGATGTATAATATATGTATGTGTGTGTATATATATATATATATGTACATATATATGTATATATCTGCACGATTTTAATAAGCAAAGAAAGAATTTAAGAACGATTAATTATGACGAAAAAATATATAATTTTTACAAAGAAGAGAAACATTATTGTTTTGTATTTACAATATGATTCATTATATATCCAGCATTAATAGAAAAAAGTTGGAATTTGAATTATTATTTTGAAATATTTCTACACTTTTCTTTTTATACTAACTTTGTATTTATTATTTATATTTTTATATTTATTTTCTCTTATTTATTTATTTTTTAATTTTATTTTTGTTTTTCTTTTTTATTTTACAAAATTATAATGACACTGAGAGATAAATGACATTGCCTTTGAATAAGTGAATGCAGTACTATGGCTGCAGACGTAAAATGGGTGATATTAAGTCTCTGACTCAGAGGCCTGAAATTAAAGAAATACGTTTACTAATATGAATTTGTTATATTTATTTAAATTGTCTGCATCCAGTGACAGTTTTAGAACATAGATGAGAGTATTGCAATATATTTAAATCTAAGTATACAACATACTATTTAGATTTCTTGTGATACTGAAAATATACATTAAAAACGAGATTATATGCGTAAGAAGAAATCGTTTTTCAAACATAATAATATTAACGAAATTTTTATTTTCCAAAGCAATGTATGAAAAAATATATCTTTTTCATTAGATATCATACATTTGCTTCATGAAAATGTAATTACTTTTTGTAAAAAATTGTTAACTCTAATAATACAGTAAGCCAATTTTACTTAATTATTTAAAATCTACTTACTTGTGCATAATTTAACTCAACGCCAAAAGTATTTGTTTATATCATTTTGTTTTGTTTGTTTGTTTTTTTTCTCTCTTTTTTTTTTTTTTTTTTTTTTTTTTTTTTTAAAGCTCTTTTGTACATCATTATCGAAAATAAAAACAGATAATAATAATAATCTGTATGGCTGTTGAGCATAATAATTAGTCATATCAGCTCGCTTCATTAGAGAAATATCTCACTTCTGTGTCCGAAAACATCACTGATCGGATGATAAGAAAAAACTAACTTACACTAGGATCGCAGTCAGCACAATGCCAAGAATAGCCTCTTCTTTTAGGAGATTTTTTCACTGGAGGGTCTAAACACGTGAAGTGATAGCATTTTTTGCATTCATCGCACCTACAAAGTACATAGTATTTTACAAACAATAAAAATAAGTATAGAAAATATTCGATTATATATGCAAACAATAATTTATACTATAATATTAAATATAATAATAATAATAATAAAATACTGTGGATTTTTAATACGATTACTAACATTACAAGATTTTGACTGGTACCAGGTGTATCACAAACATTACACTGTGTAAGAAGATCCGCGTCTTTTCCTCTCTTTACATTTCCAGTTTGTAATCTTGTATTATTATTGACGTTACTATTACTAGATGTATTCATTGTAACAACATTTGTGGTAGGTGGTGGAAGCGGTGGTGGTAAAAGTTTAAGCGTTGGCGGCGGTGGTGTAATTTCTGTACTTGTTGATGTGGCAACAAACATTTGCGGGCTAGATTTTGAAGCTACATCTCCGTCCGGTCGTGGAATTGGTTTTATCTTTATCAAAAAAGAAAAAAGAAAGAAAGAAATTATATATATATATATTAATAAAAGTATTTAATTACTTAATAGAAACATAATATTATTATAGAGATAATAAATTAGTATACTTTTATAGTAATTCGTCTATGAACTTCTGGTTGTGCTTGTAAATCTGGATTTTCAATATCAAGGCTTTTTCTTTTATGTTTTCGTTTCCTTTGTTTTACGCCAGTAATTGGATCAGGGGTATACCTCTTATGCTTTTCTCTAATAATAATAATAATAATAATAATAATAATAATAATAATAATAATAATAATAATAATAATAATAAATCATGATATTTCATATTATATAAAATTTGTAAAATAATTATCCAAAACAAAATATACCTTCGCCTTTTTTTTGCACTTCTTTGTGAAACAGATTCTGTACCATCCGCTGAAGCCACCATATATTCAGGGGATCCTTCTCTTGTTGTTATAGTAATATTATTAGTACATTGTTGATTATGTGTCGATTCAGCTAATTGAATTTGTTCTGTTACTGAAGGTTGCGGGCACATAGGTTTTATAGTTAACTGTAAATTAGTTTCAATAAGTTTAATAGAACGTCAAAATAATAAATAATAATGTATTAAAATCAATTTAAATCAATATTATTTTAAAATAAATAATACCTTTGGTGTTGTGGGTGTATCAGGAACAGTAACATTCGTCACATTGTTAAGCGGTGTAGATGCATTTTTTGATGTTGTTGGTGTAGTCGGTGTCATAGGTGCTTGGATCTCTTGAGGTGGCGTAGACGTTAAATTAGAATCATCCTTACAATGCCTTAATTTACGAGGAGCCGACGTATCTACACGTTCAACCTCCGATCCAGAAGATTCTTTATCGCACTCGGAACACTGCCTGTTTTAATAAAATCATAAATAATAGAACGTTTCATTAAGTATATAATATTTACTTTATAATTATAGACATACCATCCCATAAGTTTGGTTTTTTTAGGCATACGAGATAAAGGAGGACTTAAACACGACAAATGGTAATGAAGATGACATGTATCACATTTTGCAAGAAGATGTTGATTAGTAGATCTTCTACATATGCCACATTGGTGTCTCAAAGTCAATTCACTTTTATGATTTTGATCATGGGCTTGACTACTCAGTACTCTACCTTCGCGTATACCTTCTGCTCCTTTTCCCACCGGTAGCGGAAAACCAACACCCATTTTTAATGCAGCTGCAGTTGGTACTCCTAATCCCGTACCTTAAATAAAAGCAGATTATTTTTTTCTCCAATTTGTATTTTAATAATTTTCCATTAATTTCATATTTAAAAATCATTTACCAAGTGTAGGCGCAATTCTTGGTTTGGCTAAATCTGCTATTAGAGGCAATGGTTTAACATAGCCACTATTTCTTAGCATTTGATGATACATATCAATTTTTTCTTTTAACGTAACGTTTACCCTAATTTGTTCTTCATTGTCCTTCATCACTTCATCGTATTTTCTATCTAATCTTTGTTGTTCATTTAACAATTGTGAATTAATATCAAGTAGCTCCTGCAATCTTCTTTTCATTGATGTAACACGTAAATTGCGATCCAAATAATATCCTATGAACTCCACACTGAAGGCTGGAGGAATATGCCATTTTTTTCTTACATCCACTAACGCTACAAGTTGTGCCTCCTGTGCTTCTAATGCTGCTGTATCAACGCCCATTAGTTCAGCTTTTTTTGCCAATTGACGACATGCAGATGCAGATGTTGTTAAAAGACGAGGCATCTTTTGAGTCGGTACTGAAAATAATGATTGTTATTAATATTAAGAAATATTACAATGATTTAATATGTTTATAGTATACCCCAAGGAGGTGGACGAGATGCTTTATGGGCTAGATATTTATGTCTGTGCTTCGCTAATTTTCTTTGAATTCTGCGCTGTTCCTCTGTATCCAAATGATTTGGTTGCTTTAAAAGTTGTTGTCGATATTGAGCACGTAATTGCAATGCTAACCAATTGCGTCTGCGTCTACGAACAAGAAGTTTATCAGAATGTAATTTGCAATGTGCATAAAATGGATCAGCTTGATCCACTTCTTCACTATGTGCTTCCGATAATAAACCTTCCCGTTGAGCACTGGAAACAAACATTATACTTGTTAAGATTCCATACTAATAATATAAATATAGATATTACTAATGTGATATTACTCTAACGTGTAAAATATATCTTACCAAGTAACATGAAAGTATGTGTGACACATTCCAGCATCACATTCAATGCAAACACCGGTACGAGCAAAACGCGCATCTTCACATAAAGAGCATTGCTTTGCACCCCATTTGCTATATGCCATTTCGAAAAGCGTTACACTTGATAGCCGATCCACCTAAGATAAATATATAATTATATAATGTATATAAATATATACAGTTATAAATTTTCTTTCTAAATTATAAGTAATTTACCTCTCCAAAAGCTACACCAGGTACGTAGAGAGCACAAACTAAATGAACCCATTTTCCTACATCGGTTTCTTTAAAAATTCCACCTTTATTAGGGCAAAGTTCACATGATGGATCTTCAATGCCTGCACTACATGCTTCACAAAACCATGGGGCTGATTGACACAAAGAATCAGTACTGGAAAAACTCTCTACGTCTGATACGCCATAACATCCTGTAATATATTGATTATTGATTATAATCTATTGTAATATATTAATTGGCTCTTATAAACATGTATACAAGAAACTAACAAGAAAGTATTTCTTTATATTTATATGCTGAATTTTTCACAAGGCATATACTTTTATCAAAAAGAAAAAAAGAAAAAAAAAAAAAAGAAAAAGAAAAAAAAAGAAAGGAAAGAAAAAAAAGAATGTACTAAAAATTTACCTTCATGGACACTGACTCCACATCCATCACATTCAACAATTTCATTAATATCATCACTTCTATCACCAAGACAGCCACAACAAATAAGCATTTTGTTCAATTTTTCATCTAATGGTCCACCTTTAATTGCTTGTTGACGAGCTTGTTCTATGACGTCTCCTACAGTCAGACCAGTGTTCTCTTTTGTACTTAACAATGGATCAACTAAAGAATCATCTGATTCTTCTGATCCATCTTCTTCTTCTTAAAAACAAAAAAAAAAAAAAAAAAAAAAAAAAAAAAAAAAAAAAAAAAAAAAACAAAATTTACATTTTAATACTCTCACTAACAATCAATGAAAGAAACGAATTAATTTTTAAGTTAATTAATCAACCTTTCCCGATATCATTAGAATCTACTGAGTCATCATCAGATTCTTCACAATGATCTTCAATTCTAAAATCACTATCATCAGAGCTTTCACCTAAATCAAAATCAAGTAATGATTGTTGTGCAGATCTAATAGGCTTTACTCTTCTTTTCTTTGGATCTCTCTCAACTGTAAAATAATAACAGTTTATTATTTCTCTCCATATACAAAAACGTATAAGGGTTATTTAAAAAATAGATTTTATATAAAGACAATAATTAATTATTTTATATAACATATATATATATATACGTATATATAAGAAAAATAAACATTTAAAATCCAATAACACGCTTAATACAAGTTAATAAAGTGGTAGTAAAAACGTCAAAGGAAAGATACAAAGGTTATGTTCGTTACTTATTAAAAAAGAAGAATACATACAAGAACTGTTCATTGTATCTTAATTCCGATTTCTTAATGTTCTATACAAAATACAATTAATTCGTATTAATATTGACTACAACATTTATATTATTATTTTTCTTTTTTTCTTTTTTTTTTTTTACGATTTATCTTTTAATTACAATTACAGTCGATTGTATGCTTAAATGCTATATCGTTCTCTATAGGACTCCTACCCGTCACTATGTGAAATTATTTCTCTCTCTCACTCTCTCTTTCTCTCTCTCTCTCTCTCTCTCTCTCTCTCTCTCTCTCTCTCTGTACAAATGCAATATGTGTTGTGTCATCGGTATATTGCGTTAAATTAATTTTAAAAGTAATTGTTAGACGTATTATGTATATATATATATATATATATATATATATATATATATATATATATAACACACCAAACAAGTGCTATGAAATCGATCAAAACAACTTGATCTATTCATTCATACATTTTTTTTTTTTTACATAAGAGTTCACTGTTACTTTCCAATCTTATTTACACAAGACTCGAGTACTTTGTTAAAGAAAAGAAAAAGAAAAAGAAAAAGAAAAAGAAAAAAAAAAGAAAAAGAAAAAAGAAAAAGAAAAAAAAAAGAAGGAAAAAAAAGAAAAAAATAAAAATAAAAATAATAAAGAAAAAAAGAAAAAAAAGAAAAAAAAAGAAAAAAAGAAAAAAAGAAAAAAAGAAAAAAAAAGTAGAAAAAGAATACATAAGTAAAATTTACATTCATTAATAATAAGGAAAATAATTTTTCGTTGAAATATAATCAAAGTAAAGATAACAAATTGTTTTTCGTTTAGTGTCATTATAACACGTATAAATCATGCTAATGGTTATATATGCATATAAAATTTATCGTTCGTTATAGAATAATTTATCATTGAAAATATATATGTTTTCATCACAAAATTAATACTTCATAATATGTATTTATTTCTGTATACTACGGTACAAAAGTTAGAAATCATTTATTCGTATAAAAATGTATAACAATATCATTAACCAATCGTTCTTCATTTCGTAATATTAATCATTTAATGAAATATTAAATGAAAATAATATAAAACTATTTAATAGAGAAATAATCGTGGATTTTTTTTTCTATACGATTCTTTGTTTTTTTTTTTTTGTGTGTGTGTACTTACTCATTGTTTTATATAAAAATCCTACGTCGTCCTCTTGAGACATTCTTCTTCAGGCCACGAAAACGTATCTTAAAGTCTTCAAAATAATGCTTATATCTCGATTTTCCGTATTTCTTTTTTAATCACAAAAAATACTTATATATGTTCCGAGGTTGTTGACATACGATAAGTCCGACAAATCGTTTCATATCAGTTCACTTGAATTATTATGTCAATATTTAAAATAATAATACGACGTAAGGAAGTTCATTCTTCGGTGGTACATGTTATCCTTTTGACTCTGTTGTAAGTATGAACTTCTGCTTAGGTTCTCATCGTCAAGTCGCCATATTAACTTTTGGAAAATCCTTTAAGCGGGATGTTCGAAAATACGAAGAAAATATGAAAATGAATATAATGTATTTTAAATATATAATTATGTCGGTGTTTTTTTTTATTAAAAATTAATTAATTTTTTTAAAAACGTTTAAAACGTTTAAAAGATTAATAATCTTCTTTTTGTCTGTCTCTTATATATTTCACTTCTTCTTTTTTTTTTTTTCTTTTCTCTCTTTTTCCTTCCTTTTCAAATATAATATACAAAAACCTATGACATTTAACGAAGCTAAATATAAATGAAATGAATCATTTCCGTGAAGTAAGCTCATTGATCTCAATGGTACGACTCATCCTATTACCTTTTTTCTTTCATTTATAATCTATCGCTTGCTTCGCAAGTCAATCAACAAATAAGAATTTTTCCGACAATATGGCGGACGACTGATGTATACTTATATATATATATATATATATAATATATATATATATATAAAATATTTTTAACGTCTTGTATATATATATATATATATATACAAGACGTTAAAAATATTTTTCATTGATCATTAAGCATTTTTCATGATTTTTTTTTTTTCTTTCTTTTTTATTCATTTATTTATATAACATTATATCGTTCTAGAGAATCTAAAGTGAACGTTCTTAATTTTTTTTTAACGCTTCAAATTTCCATACAAAAAAAATCATATAAATAATATAAATAATATTATCAATAAGTAATAATATTATTTTGTAGAATCGTTAAACGATATTAATTATAAAATTATTGAATTTTTATTTTATAAATTTAATATATTTTCTATTTAATAAAGTCTATTTAATGTTTGAAGATTACTGAATGTTATAAAAAATTTATTGATGTTACATACGATTCGAGCGAGATACAATGAACAGCCTTAAAACGCGACGACTATTGGCTTATCATATATACTCGAAGGCCAATAAGAGAAACATTGGCGGGATATTAGTCGTAATTTATCGTTAATTACAAATCATTTTATTTAGATATATGATCGACGTATAATTTTGTTATAATTAATGAAAATATAATTTTGCAAATAACTAATGTACTCGTATATTTTCATAAAATTTATATAAACATAAACAATATTCTAATCTTGATGATTATTGTATATTAAACTTCGAACGTTGAATATTGCAAACGTTAAGGCTATTCATCATCTCTGTTTTTATAATGGTTTACACCAACCATTTCAACAATAAATTCAAACTTAATTCTTGACTGATTACGATAAATAAAGTCAAAGGAATTATCGACTTTTACGAATTTTTCGCAAAGTTTTATTTTCTTCGGAGGAAAAAGAAAAAAAAATCGTCTCAAAAATGCTGTTTTGGTTTTTTAAAAGTGCTATATTGCTATTCTTCACCCTCCCCTTGCCCCTTGCTTCGAGTAAAAAAGTCTGAAAGTTCTATCTCATAGGTAATATGGAAGTGAAGTTATATTTTGATTTTTATTAAAATAATATATATATGTATATATATATATATATATATATATATATATATATATGTACATATATATATAATAAGTATTAATTTATTCAATTATTATTTTTGCCAAAATAATCGATAAAATTATATTTTGTGTTTGTTTTTGTCACAAATTTATATAACGTTCATTATAATATATATTAATTAATATTTATTCTTTATGAATTGTAAAACAAATGCGTACCGGCGCTGTGTTCTATTTAGCACGGATCACTACTTTAGATATATGCCACCATCAAAGAAAGATATAAATACGAGAGACTGAAAAGTGTGAGTTCTCTCAGTTCACTAAACCAATACTTTTACCCTATACTAAACCAATTGTTAAGTTACGCATACAATGGTCTAACCAACACAAATTTATCCACCGATGCGATAAACGCACGGCAGGAGGATAATGTTAACCTATCACGCCTGTAAGTAAAAACCTGTAGTTTACATTTCCTCCATACCTGTCGCTGAAGTCAGATATGTTTCATGATAGCAAAAGCTTCGTCCTTTTCACCGCAGATTTGAAGGAGCGCTACTGTACAAAATTTAGTATTCATTAAAATTGTTGAAAACAAATTTTACGCCAATAATTAATTCAAATGTAATTCTTAAATGATTTTAACGAACGAGATTTCCAATTTAAAGACAAAATTTTAAACGAGGAGTTGTTTTTTCTTTTTGTTTTTTTCAATTTTTAAGAAAACTTCATTTTCTTTGAAAAATTCAATCGACGCCAAAAAAATGGTGTCCTTTTTTTTTCTTCGAAAATAATTTATAAATAAAAGATAGATTTTTTTCAAATTTGAAAAAGCCAACTTCTCGCGTAAATCTTTATCTTTGAAATAAAATCTTTTTCCTTAAAATTAGATAAATATTGTAATTGTATTTTCTATTGGCGTAAACCAATATAAAAGGAGGGGGTAGCGAACGGCATTAATGTAATTTTCATTTTCTTAATAAAATTATAAAAATGTTAAGGTCGAAAATTATTTATTAAATTGTTTATTAAATTGTTTTGATTAAATTCTCTTTTTGTTTTTTTTTTTTTTTTAAATTATTAATATCTTAAAATTCATATATACATTTATGCGTGTTACAAATTGGACAAGTATAGGTATGAAGGAACGTAAACAAACCGGTCATGTTTCATTAGTTATCTTTCCTTCGAACGATCGATGTGGTTAGCACGTGTGATCTAAAATAATTTTTTATTTTAATAATATTATTTCTCAATATATATATATATAGACTTTACCAACGTTATCAACAATATTATATTATTTATTACAAATATTATTCATAAAAAATGGTGAAAGAACAATTTAGAGAAACTGATGTCGCCCGAAAAATGTATGTATAATAATTTATCAAATCTTTTTGTCATTAACATACGTAGATTTTTATTATTATTATTGTATATATAAATATATGTATATATATATTTATAATATTTATATCTATATATTTATATTACTAGATATGTTATTGTATAATAGTTTGATAAGCAAATGACATTTAATTCTTTTATTATTTTATTAGATCACATGTATCTTTTGGGGTGGATAGTCGTTATAACATGGAACGACAGGCTCATATCCATGTTGTTGCTAAAAATTTATACAGTCAAGATAGTCAACATACTCCTGTGCAATATGGTGTTCTTGACAAACGCATGGTATGTAAAAATTAAAGGTTATATTCATAATATATAAAAGTTATGATACATTATACTATCAAGTTATTAATATCTATTATCATTTTGTAGGGTACTTGTTCTAATGCAAATAATTGTGGATCATGCGGTAAATCTTTGAATGAATGTATTGGTCACTTTGGATACATCGATTTAGAGTTACCAGTTTTTCATGTTGGCTATTTTAGGGCTATTATTGGGATTCTTCAAAGTATTTGTAAGGTAATATATAAATAAATGATTTTTTTTTGCTATAACGATATAATTTTAATAATATTTATATATGACTTATAATGTATACTTTTAATTCATAGAAATGTTCCCACGTAATGTTGTCTGTAACGGATAAAAAACGATATTTGTCCAAAGTACTCAATCCCAATTTAGGATATCTCACACGTAAAGCATTAAGAAAACAAATTTTAGAGAAAGCTAAAAAGACTACAACTTGTCAAAATTGTGGGGAACTTAATGGAACTGTAAAAAAAGCTGGATTACTTAAAATAGTCCATGAGAAATATAGAACAAAGAAAAAAGCTGATGCTATTGTTCAAGACAAATTATCAGAGTACAGCAATGTAATTGAAAATAATAAAGAATTAGATGGGATACTTCAAAATGGTATTGTTAATGTATTAAATCCTTTAGAGGTAAGATCTTACGATGATCTTTCAATGAAACTTATCAAAGAATATAAATTTTTTGAAATAATAATTTAATTATAGGTTCAAGGTATTTTGGAAAGAATACCAGCGAATGATATTCCTCTTTTATTGATGAATTATGAATATGCTTTACCAAAAGATTTGATATTAACAAGAATACCCGTACCACCAATTTGCATTAGACCAAGTGTTGTATCAGATTTAAAAGCAGGCACAAACGAAGATCACCTTACTATGAAATTATCAGAAATTGTTTTTATTAATGATGTTATTCAAAAACATAGACAAAGTGGTGCCAAAGTGCAAATGTATAATGAGGATTGGGAATTTTTACAATTACATTGTGCTCTTTATATTAATAGTGAAATGTCAGGAATACCATTGAATATGCAAGTGAGTATTATTGTTAAAATTAAATCAACATTAGACAGATTAATAATTATTGTGATATGTATATTATAGCCAAAAAAATCTGGCAGAGGATTGGTTCAAAGATTAAAAGGAAAACAGGGACGTTTCCGAGGTAATTTATCTGGAAAACGTGTGGATTTTTCTAGTCGTACTGTGATCTCACCAGATCCTAATCTTAGAATAGAACAAGTAAGTTTTGTTTCACATGAACAACTTGAAATTGATTTTATAAATTAAAATTAATTAAAATTAAATTTTACTGTAATAATCTTTTTATAATAATTGAATATTTGTAGGTTGGTGTACCTATTCATGTTGCAAAAATATTAACATATCCAGAGAGAGTTAATCCATCAAATATGGAATTAATGCGTAAGTTAGTTAAAAATGGCCCTGATGTACATCCCGGTGCAAATTTCGTACAACAGGGAAAGACCCAATTTAGAAAGTTCCTTCGTTATGGTAATCGTCAAAAGATAGCTCAAGATCTACAAGTAATAATCTAACTTTATTTTAATAATTATAGTTCGTCATATTTTACGAGTTAATTTATTTACTACTTATATAAATTTTAGTTTGGTGATATTGTCGAGAGACATCTTAGGGATGATGATGTAGTTTTATTCAATCGGCAACCTTCATTACACAAATTAAGTATAATGGCACATAAAGCAAAAGTATTAGACCACAGAACATTCAGATTCAATGAGTGTGTTTGCACTCCTTATAATGCAGATTTTGATGGCGATGAAATGAATCTCCATTTACCTCAAACAGAAGAAGCAAGAGCGGAAGCTTTGATATTAATGGGGGTAATGTAGATATATTAATAATTAATTAATTAATTGAATAAGCTAATAGAAAGTATTTGATCAATATGTTATAATTAATAATTATTATATTAATTAGAATAAATCTAATTTGGTCACACCTCGCAATGGAGAATTATTAATAGCGGCAACACAGGATTTTATTACCGGTGGATATCTTTTAACGCAAAAAGATATGTTTTTAAATAAATCACAAGCATCTCAATTGGCAAGTTGTCTATTAGCAGGTTCAGATGCTAATATGAATATAGATTTTCCTAAACCAACAATTTTGAAACCATTACAATTATGGACAGGCAAACAGATTTTTAGTTTGATTATGCGGCCAAATGAAGCCTGTCCAGTGAAAGCAAATTTAAAGACAAAGGGTAGAGCTTATACTAGTAACGAAGAATTATGTATCAATGATTCATGTAAGACTTATATAAATATTTTTTATTTTCTATTATTAATAAAATACAATCTATTATATAAATGAAGTAATATATTGCAGATGTTATTATTCGCAACTCACAGCTATTAGCAGGTTCCATGGATAAATCAACATTAGGATCTGGTTCAAAACAAAATATCTTTTACATCCTCTTTCGTGATTGGGGTGAAGATATTGCCGCAACAGCAATGTGGAGATTGGCTAGAATAGCAAGTTATTTTCTTATGAATAGAGGCTTCTCTATTGGTATTGGAGATGTTACACCAGGTCAAGGTCTTCTCAGAGCTAAACAAGAACTTTTAAATGCTGGGTAATTTTAGATTTCTATGAAAATTGAAAATTCAGAGAATAATTATTCATCATAAATAATATAATTTTTCTTTTCTTTTTTCTTTCTTTTTTTTTTTTCTCAGTTATTCTAAATGTACAGAATATATTCAACGTATGGAAGAAGGACGTTTAGCTTGTCAACCTGGTTGTACAGAAGAAGAAACTTTGGAGGCAATGATATTGAAAGAACTTTCTGTTATACGTGATCATGCTGGTAAATCCTGTTTAAAAGAACTTCATCCCAGTAATAGCCCATTAATTATGGCATTATCTGGCAGTAAGGGTAGTTTTATTAATATCTCACAAATGATAGGTAAGCTTTTATAAAAATAATTCTCATAACGAAGTTATTATATAATATAAAATATTATTATATTTTATTATTATTAAATTTTGTAGCTTGTGTCGGTCAACAAGCTATTAGCGGTCATAGAGTTCCAAATGGTTTTGAAGATCGAGCATTGCCTCATTTTGAAAGACGTTCAAAAATTCCAGCAGCCAAAGGTTTTGTAGAAAATTCATTCTACTCTGGTCTTACTCCTACTGAATTCTTTTTCCATACAATGGGTGGAAGAGAAGGTCTTGTAGATACAGCTGTTAAAACTGCAGAAACAGGATATATGCAAAGAAGATTAGTCAAGAGTTTAGAAGACTTGTGCCTTCATTATGATATGACAGTACGAAATGCAGTAGGAGATATAGTGCAAGAAATTTATGGTGGCGATGCATTGGATCCAACATATATGGAAGGTAAAAAAAAAAAAAAAAAAAAAAAAAAAAAAAAAAAAAAAAAATAATTGTTTTTAGTAATATCAATGAAACGATCAAGAGACTTTTGTATATTTGAACTTTCATAGGAAAGGATTGTCCAGTGGATTATAAAAGGGTTCTTGATCATGTACAAGCTAAATCCCCGTATAAAGAGGAGGAACCATTGGATGGTCCTAGCGTGATTAAAGCTACGAATGAATTGTTAAATTCCGAAGAGTACGAGTGTCTCAGTGACGAATTTAAACAAGAATTAGCGTAAGAAATATTATGATAATATTATTTAACAATTATATTTAACAATATATTATTATATAAAATTATATTTTATATAGAACATTCCTGAAATCAGTTGCACGTAAAATAGCACGTTATCGGCAAAATATTAAAACAAATTCACCTGTATTGTCGCATCTCGAACGTCTTACTGTATCACAATTAGTCGAATTTATTCATACTTGTAAAGAAAAATATATGAGAGCTAAAATAGAACCGGGTACAGCGGTGGGTGCACTTGCGGCACAAAGTATCGGAGAACCGGGAACACAGTTAACATTAAAAACTTTCCATTTTGCTGGTGTAGCATCAATGAATATTACACAAGGTGTACCACGTATTAAAGAGATTATAAATGCAAATCCAAGAATTAGTACTCCTATTATTACAGCAGCTTTGGTAAGTATTCCTTTTTTTTTTTTTTTTTAATCACGTCAATATTATTATTACAATCGTTTATGTGTATTTGTGTATTAATAGGAAAATGATACCGATCCTGAATTCGCAAGGCGTGTGAAAGGTAGAATAGAGAAAACAACATTGGGAGAAGTAACTCAATACATCGAGGAAGTATATTTGCCTGATGATTGTTTCCTTTTGATTAAATTAGATATTGATAGAATAAAATTATTAAAATTAGAAGTAGACGTCAATTCGATACATTATTCGTAAGTATTATTAATTTTTATAATTATATCAAAGTATTATTGATATTATTGATAATTTTACAAAAAATATTATTGATAATTTTACAGTATTTGTACTTCGAAATTAAAACTTAATCCAAAATTCGTGACTGTAAGAAGTGATTCTATTATCACTATCAGTCCTAATAAACAAAAGACTAGTTTAAATTATGCTCTTACACATTTAAAAGAGATAGTGCCTAATATTGTAATTAAGGTAATTATAATGTATGCATATATATATATAATAAGGAATTTCTATTTGAATATTACTTTAAATATGTATGATAATAATATCTAGGGATTACCATCGATATCTAGAGCAGTAATACATAACGACGATTCAGGTGGTAAAACAAAATATAAATTCTTCGTTGAAGGAGATAATATGAGAGAAGTTATGGCAACAACTGGAGTTTTAGGCACCAAAACTACATCTAATAATACGATTGAAGTATGCGACATCTAATGATAAATTTGTTAAAATAGAACAGTATATAAAAATAAATTATATTTATTATATTGATGTGTTTAGGTATTTAAAACACTTGGTATTGAAGCAGCAAGAGCAACGATTATGAATGAAATTAAATTAGTAATGGAGAATCACGGTATGAGCATTGACAGACGTCATGCAATGCTTGTTGCAGATTTAATGACAAGTAGGGGTGAAGTACTTGGTATCACGAGACAAGGTTTGGCAAAAATTAAAGAATCTGTTTTAAATTTAGCATCAGTAAGTAAAATATTTTATATATTAAATACTAAAATAAATTTTTTAATTACTATATATATATATATATATTTCCTTTTTTTCAGTTCGAAAAAACAGCAGACCATTTATTCGATGCAGCTTATTATGGTCAAAAAGATATTATCTGTGGTGTATCTGAATCCATTATAATGGGTATCCCAGTCCCAGTAGGAACTGGAATTTTTAAATTATTACACAAATATCCTTTTCATATTAATATTTTAATAAAATATTTAATAAAATATATATATATATATATATATGAATATATACATATATTATTTATATGTATATATATATATTCATATTTTTCATATAATAATAATATTAGTTATATATATAATTAGAATATATTTGAAAAAGTTATTTTCCTTATTAATTAAATACAGCAGATAAAGAGGAACCAAAAAAACGAGAGTTAATATTTGACGACGCCAGATTTCATAAAAAGGTTCCAAAAAATACAGCAGTATAAAAATATATAAATTGTTATATTTTTAATAATAAAAAGTTATTTAATGTTAAGAGAAAAGAAAGAATAATTCTTTTATTATAAATTTTGTATATTTTATATTCAAAAAAAAAAAAATTTCGAAATATTCATTTTGATATGTTAATTGTTTGAAATAATGCGTATGTATTCGACATCGAATTTTATGTGAATTCTATTCTGACTGATTAGATAAATCTGATGCAAAATTAATACTAACAGGATGAAATGTGTCTTTTCTTTTTTTTGTATTTTTTGGTATATGTATTTGCAATAAAAAAAAGAAAAACAAAAATAAAAAAACCTAATTTAATATCTTAATAATTGTATTATAATGGAACTAATTGTTAATGAGACCAATAAATTAGACTTTCATACAAAATATTCATTAAGGCTGTTCATCCATTACTCCTGGTTTTATATAGTAAAAATATTTATAAAATATCTTAATTAAGGGGGAAATATTTATTTAATAATTTTTTTTTTTTTTTTTTTTTTATAAATTTTAAGATCGAAATATTATTTATTTATTTTAAAATTATTTTTATATAGTTTTGACTGTAAAGTTACGGATGTGTGATGACAAGCTCTAGTGTGTATGTGTGTGTGTGTGTGTGTGTGTATAGAAAAGACTTATTCGAATTAGCAGGTAAGAAAAACTTATCTAATTTCACGCTACCAATTAATAAAATTTTTAATGGCTTTTTGGTTTCTAGATTTTATGTGGTGTGCTATTTTTTTATTATAGATAAAAATATTAATAAATTAATTCATATATACGTAAAATGATGCATTGCGTATGCGTATCAAAAGTACCCGCTCATTTCGACGCAACCAATCAACGCTCTTTCGAATTCGTGTGTCGTGTTGGAGATCGTAATGAAGAAGCTTATTAACATATATTTTTTAACCAATATATCAATCGATTTTTAAATAAATGATTTCTTCAATTGACTTTGTTGAACGAATTCTGACAAAATCGAGAATAAAAAATTGATCTGCATGGAAAATAATCGTATGCGCGCTTAAAGACATTTTTCTTACAAAATTTCTTTTTTTCATGTTTTTTGAGTTTTATTTTTATAAGCATCAAATTCCAATGAATAATTTTCATAGTTTGGATCAACAAAGTATCCGTTCTGACGATTTTTAAGTTTATATATCATATTTTTAATATTTCGATATTTTCGTACAATGATTTGAAAAATTATAAGTTTTCGCGGGTATGTCCACAGGACAGATGGCGTACTGCGCATGCGCGAGGTCCGCTTAATTTCCTTACTGTTGGTGAACCTGCCATTTTGAATTACATTGTCTTACCGATAGCACTGGAGCTTCGCCGTCTCGTTAATTACAGGTAATTAATATATTTTTTTCCAACGTGCACCCTCAATTTATATATCAATCGATTGACAAAAATACGATTTCCATACGTGAATTATTTCCAATAGTCGTGGGATCGTTTACTTTAAAAGATATCTGCGAAAATAAAATTGGCGTCTCGACGATTTCCGTGGGTGATGATGGGATTGGATTGAGAGGGAGACGCTTTTTGTTTCAAATTTTCTTCGTATGTTCTCTCGCTATCGAAATATACTTCTTTCTCGTCTATTAATGACGCTCTAATTAATAATCTTTCATTAATTAGCGTTGCGTTCAATTAAATTTCGTCTTATATACAATTTTCATATATGTTGTATGTGTATATATATATATATATATCTTTTTACATATAGATATCTTTTTTACCGACACATACAGAAAATACGCATATATATATATATATGTACGTAGGCAATTATCAACTTTGTTAATATTAATCTAATATTTTTCAGATATTCAAGAAGCACCTATGAATTGAAAAAGATCTATGCAGTATGTAATATCAACGCAACTACTCGTCTACACGTCTCACGTACACGTATACGTAAGTCAATTTTATTTTTTAATAAATACAGCGAGACCAAGAGAGAGAGAGAGAGAGAGAGAGGGAGAGAGATAACATTAGGATATGTATATATATTAAAAGTTCCCCCATCAATTACGTAGACATTCATTATTTACGGAATTTTTAGTCTTCCATAAGCAACAAAACAAAAAGCTGTCGATATATACACACACACACACACACACATTTTTCGAGTAGTACAGCCAGCATACACACATGCTCCGAGTATAAATACAGTATAAACAGTATAAACACAGACATAATATGTATTATATATATGTTTATATATACACTGTACTAATCGAAGAATTTAAGAATTATCGGCTACATATAAAGCATATATATATGTAAACAATCAAAGGACAATCCAAAAGTGTATGCCTATGACACGCGTCTTTCTTCATTCTTATATTTATTAACGAATTATACGTAGTTCTTGTTTTTATCCGCGGGCTTTACAAACACATATTTAGAGATTTGCGCTCCTATTTCTCATTAATTCCGACTAGTTCAATTTATTATTATACAATTTAAATTATATTACGTATAACGTAATATTATTTAATAAGACTTAATTTAATCATTTATGATTTATTAATTTTAATTTATATTTTATATATTCTATTTTCATTTATTAATCCTCTATGGGCTCGTATAACTTTAAGGTCACATTTTAATTTATCGAGATTTTATCAAATAATTATAGCTTTTTTTCACGAGATGGCGCATAAATCTTAATTTAATTTTTTTTTTTTGGATTTAAAAACAAAAATTCGGCCCACAGAGGGTTAATGGAACATATTAATGGACAATTTTTAATAAATTTTTTTCCCTCCATTTATGATTTTTTTTTACAAGATTTATTACAAATTTTATTACAATCTTTGCGAATTAGATGAATTTAAAACTGTTCGATCTTTTGCTTAACTTTTTATAATACACGATGAGATTATATTTATATCCCATCTCGATAAATTGAAGTATTTTAATTATGGTCACACGTGATTTGATAATTTATTTGAAGTAAAATATTAAAGAGTCACGTAATTATTATTATAGTTAAAATACTGTACAACTTCGGATTTTTATTTTCTTTAAAAAATCGTATGCCTCAAAGAATTGTTAAAGCAATTATGTCATTGAGTTTTTTCTTTCTTTTTTTTTTTTTTTTTTTGACGCTTATCATATAACACAAGTCGTTTTCTGTAGTAAATAATCAGATACTTACGATTCGACGATGGTTGATTGTTATCGTAGTAATTGTTTTCTTCTTGTTCATTTTAAAAAGGTTCATTAAGATTGAAATCCGATTAAAATCCGTTGAGAAATATTTATTAGATTATTATTACATAAATATAAATCAATTGATCAATTTTTCAAATATAATCACGCTTCGTTCATTGACAATTTCATTTCTATTTAATTTTATAATCTCGAAGAAGTGTTCTCCATCGTATTTCAATTTTACGTTTGGACGTAGTGTATCTTCAAGCTTAAAAAAAAAAAAAAAAAAAAAAAAAAAAAAAAAAAGGAAAAAAAAAGAAAACAAAAAATAAATAAAAAACGAGTATTCCTCGTATATACATACGATAGTTAAAATAAACAAAAAAAAAATATATATATATATATATAAATTTTTGCCTTTTCATGTGATTATTATTAACATCGCGTTGAAAAAAAAAATATATATATATATATATATATATAATGATTAAAAAGAAATATTAACGGTAAAATAATGAAAACGATGTACTTTCGAGTATAGAAAAAAAAAGAAGCTTCTTTTTTTTTTTTTTTAACACAAGCAATCGTCGTAATTTAACAGACGAATCGCCGATGAATCATTTCCTTTTTTTTTTTTATATTATTTTTCTTTTGGTTTTTTCGTTTCTCGCTTTCAAAAATTCGTGAAAAAAGCATGTCTCTATTGCTCGTCGGTTTCATAGAATCCAACTACGATTATCGTCAAACATACAAAGCGTGATGTGGGAGGGTGAGAGTGTGTGAGGGATTGATAGAGGTCCGGTGGTGGTGTTAATTGGTGGACTTTCGCGTGTAAAGAAGCTTAGGAAATAACTTTATTAATCTCATAAAAAGTTGTATTGTGAAAATAAATATTATATGAACACGAATATCGTCATCTGTCCGTTTACGCGATCGGCCGACGTCGATATTATTATTATTATTTAATTAATTCGTTTGTACGAAAATTTCAAAAAAGAAAAAAAAGAAAAAAAAAAAAGAAAAAAAAAGTAAGAAAAAAGAAAAAATAATAATAACAATAAAGAAAGAAATATATATACCCATTTTATTTCGCGCGACCACATATTTCCCGATTAAAGATATTTTTCGGTACTTTCGTTCGTTCGTTCGTTCGTTCGTTCGTTCATTCGTTCGTTCGTTCGTTCGTTCGTTCGTTCTTTTAATTTATCCCATTTATCGTTATTATCCAATTAACATCGCAGCGAATCTTAACATTTTTTCTTTTTTT
>NC_062205.1:1960328-1966120 GCF_912470025.1 Vespa velutina
TGCTTGTAAGGATCTTTATTGAATATATTTCGAATGATTTAATTTCTTTCTTTTTTTTTTTTTTTTTTTTTTTTTTCGTTGAAATAAGAAATACTCACGTGATAGCTGAAGTCTTGCATGAAAAGTTTTTTAATTGTAGACGGATAACTGATGTTGGCACCGGACCAGGCTTGTTCTCTCGGTGCGAAATAAGTGAAACGTTTCGTCGTGTCGTTAAGTTGCTCGTTAAAACCACGTCGTTGGCCCAAGAAATAAGTGGAGCTGTAAAATTGATCGATCGATCGATCGATCGAGAATTATTATATATTTTTCTTTTGATCGGTAAACAAATGAATCCGATCGATGTTATTATATATTTTGTTTTCTTTTTTTTTTTTTAGACTACAAAACGAACGGAACGGAGTATTCTTTATTTCTTCTTCTTCTTCTTCTTCTTCTTATTATTATTTTTTTTCTTTTAACCACTTGCGGTGTAAAGAAATTCACGGTTGCATATGGCAGAAAAATCGAGTGCAATCGAGTTTCATTTTACAATCTAGGATCAATACTGATAACTTCACACGATGAAGTGTGTGGAAGTAGAAACTGTGTCTCGGTAAAGAATTTCATTAAACAGTTGACGTGCCTTGCACGGTCATTTTTCTATCGGTAACAATCGTCTGACGACGTGTATGACACGTCGCCGCTGGCGTTCCGGTAACAAAATCCATCTAGAGACGTGCGTGGCACGTCTTTCAATCGCAAGTGGTTAACACGTTCCGTGCCAAGTTATTTTTGTTTGACTTGTCGTTCATTTGATATTTTGACTAAAGAAAAAAATGACTGCGTGTACCACCGGTGGTACACGCGGCCTGAAGATCAAAGCTTAACGTGTACCACCGGTGGTACATGTGGCCTGAAGATCAAAAGCTTAACGTGTACTACCGGTGGTACACGTGACCTGAAGATCAAAAGCTTAACGTGTACCACCGGTGGTACACGTGGCCTGAAGATCAAAGCTTAACGTGTACCACCGGTGGTACATATGGCACGGAGAACGTGTTAAAGAGACAACGAGTATTTATATAAACAATGTAATATGAATTTATATATTAATTTAATCAAGAATTAAATCTTACTTCAACATAGGATCGGTTCTTAGTTTGTCGAAAACGGTGGTATATGGTACACCGAGGACCCTATCGATGATATGAATAATTCCATTGGTCGCTGCGATGTTTGCGGTAACTACTGTAGCATTTACGCCACCACCCTCGACTGTAATTGTTTGATTTCCTGCCGGTCCTTGTACAACATTGAAATAAAGTTTCTTCCTATCGGCGGCAGTAGGTATCTATAAATTATATATTAACAACGTATAAATCATATTAGACTGAATGATTCTCGAAATAAAACGATCCATTCATTTTCAAGAGATTAAATTTTAAAGACAATGAACGATAAGTAAAAGGAGGGAAACGATTATTGTAAAATAACAACAAAAATACGAAAAACAAAAAAGAAGAAAAAGAAAAAAAAAAAAAAGAGAACGAACAGAGAAATACAAAAAGGTAACAACAGAGTTAATTGAAAAGAGACGAAGCGTGGATTTTTGTGCTTGCTTTGCTTTTTCTTTTTTTTTCTTTTTTTTTTTTTTTTTAAACTTTTTTAAAAGCATGCATATAATACGAAAGAGGAAAATAACAATTCTATGTAACGAAATTTCAATATAATACGTGCAACAGTATATATTATTTGTATATATATACAAATACATATATACATCGATTATTTTTCAAGCTCTCAATGGTCACGCGGTTTGTTATAATTTTAAATTAAATGAACGTAAAAGGAAAAAGGAAGGAGAATAGAAAAGAATGATTAGAAAGGTTAGTACGAAAGAAAAGGAATAAAAAAAGAAGAAAAAAGAAAAAATAAAAAAAGAAATAGAACATATATATGAATGTCATTCCAATGTTCATGCTAATTTAATATTTATTTAGAAACGATTTCAATAAGGAATTATCATGCACAAAATGTCAAATGTACGAGAGAGATGACGAACGTGTGTTAAATAATCTCTAAAATCTCTACTGATAAAATGTAGATTATCCTTTAATCGTTTGAGTGCCGTGCAAAACGCAATCACGCGCCATTCGCATTTTAATGTCGATAAAAAGTGCCATTGAATATATAGGGCCAAAAAATAGAAATACCGGGTACGGAGATTTCATTACACGTATCGATAATCCCCGAAAGCTTTAATAAATAATCGTACGAAATTGTTGCGTGGCGGCGTTTATTTTTGAATAAAAAATGTTTCTTTTTTTTTCTTTTTTTCTTTTTTTTTTTTTTTTTTTTTAAATAAAACAATTATTATAACGACGAATGCACGATCGTTATTTAAATCAATCCGATGGAAATTGTACGATGTACAAAATGTTACGACGCGAAAGGAATGGAACAAACATGGAAAAACAAAAATTTCTTTTTTTTGTTTGATAATGAGCTCCATCCCATTACGATCGAAACGCTCGAAAACAATTTTGTTATTTTTTATTCTTCTTTTTTTTTTCTTCTACCGTCGAATATTTGCTGTCGGAACTTTTTTTTGTTTGTTTTTTTTTTTTTTTTTTTTTTTTTTGAGGAACTTTTTTCTTTCTTTGTGGATCATTCAAAAGAAACGCAACGTCGAGTGGCCGATTTGCAATTTCATTCTAAGAAGAGAGAAATACGAAGGAAATGAAAAAAAAAAAAAAGAGAAAAAAAGAGAAAGAAGAAAAAACATCGATGCAATAGATCACAACGAAGGTTGATGCAAGTGGGGGAAAAAAAAACAAAAAAAAAAAAAAACAAAAAAAAACAAAAAGAAAGAAAAATCATTCTCATCATTTTGTAACAAGAAACATTGAAAGCTGCATGATAAAAAACGTTGGTAATTACCCCAGCTTGTGCCTTTCCCGTCGATGGTATTTTTTTGGTACATTGGAAGGAGAGAAAGAAAGAAAGAAAGAAAGAAAATAAATAAATAAATAAATAAATAAGTAAAAAATAAGTAAATAAGTAAATAATGGTAATAAAAAATTAAAAAAAAAAAAGAAAAAAAAAATAAATAAATAAATAAATTAAAAATGGGACAAAAAAAGTAAGTCATTAAACGAGTACATTTTTATATGTAAATGAATATACTACGCTTATAATGCCTGCCGTTTTTTTCCTTTTAATTTTATTTTTATTATTATCAAAAAAAAAAAAAAAAAAAAAAAAAAAAAAAAGAAAAAAAAAGAAGAGAGAAAAAAAAAAGAAAAAAAACGGCGAAACGTGATAAGGTATTAAATCTACATCATACGATTGTCGATATTATTATCAAAGTATTTGAGATTCGTTCGAAAAAAATTTGAAACAAAAAAATAAATACACACACACACACACACACACACATATATATATATATATATATATATATATATAAGATAACACTAAATAATCGATCAAAATCTATGCAATCATAATTTGATTTCTTTTCAGATTATACAGATACATACACACACACACGCGCGTACATACATACACATATACATACATACATACACATCACCACCATCATCAGACATACGAAATAATTTTTATACGAGATAATTTTTAAAGAAAGCGCGCTCACCTGACTGATACTCTTGTTTTGAATTTTTTCCAATGGTAGTCTCTGTTTGACGTAATGCAAGTTCAGGATCTCCTTAACTCGCCTTTTATCCTGCAATATATGTTGTACACCAGGTTCTTCGAGTGCCGCATTGCTAGGTGCGAATAGAGTAACATCATGGAGTCTGCTTATGGTCGTCATAATGTCGTCGCCAAAATCCCGAATGGTCTCATAAAATTTGTATACAGGACCGTCCTCCTTTTCCTATACGCGTGGAAAAAAAAGAAAGAAAAGGGAAATTCTGTTTATATCGGTCATAAACGTTATAGCTCGCCTTTCATAAAAAATATATACATATTATATATTTCTTTTCTTTTCTTTTCTTTTTAATTCTTTTGTTCTTTTTTTTTTTTTTTGTTCTTTTTTTCTTTTTTTCTTTTCTTTTTTTTGTTTTTTTTTTTTTTTTTTTTTTTTTTTTTTTTCGACTACACTACGAAGGAATTGTGATATGATCGAGACGATCCAAATTAGAAGACAAAGAGACGAAAAAAGAAAAAAAAAAAAAAGAAAAAAGAAAGAAAGAAAAAGAAAACAAATAACAACAACGATGAAGAGGAATGGAAAGTGGGGGGGGGGAAGAGGTGGGTGGGATTGGGAAATAGAGGGAAGATAGATAAAGATTATAAGAAATAGGTGATTAAAATGGACAAAAGCATGATAGGTTGTGGTAAATAGGATAGGTTAAGGTTTATGTAGAATGATAAAGTAGGTTTTAATAGAGATATATTAAATAGGGATAAATTTGAAACAAAAAAAAAAAAAAAGAAAAAAAAAATACACAAAAATGTAATCCAATCGAAATTTTTAATAATAAGCACTCTTTCGGTTTATCCAAAATAATATAGAGTAGAGAGAGTATAATATTTATGATTTGTAAATTAAGAAAAAAAAATATATGTATATATATATATATATATATATATATATATATATATATATATATAAGAAAAAAAATCGAATTGAAAAAATTGCCCAAATAAATTCGAGTATATATGGCTAACTAATATATACTAGAATATTAAAACTGGTATACTAATTGAAACAAAATTTATATATATATATACATTAATAACATATATATATATATATATATTGAATAATTATATATAATTAATATATAATAATATATAAATATATTAATAAGAAAGGGAAGGGATACAAAATGGAAATGAGACACCGAGACGATACTCTATCATATAGAATTATTGTTTATTTAATATTTTGAAATTTATCTCTTCTACGATGATAAGTTTTTTCATTTTTTCTCTTTCTCTCTCTCTCTCTCTCTCTCTCTCTCTCTATATATATATATATATATATATATATATATATATATATATATATCGAATGATATTTTGTAAAACCTTTAAAGATACATTAGATTAACGTTCGACGCGGCATGAAACGTTAATTAAATAAATTAATTATTCAACATTTTCTTTGACAATGATAAAAGATAAACCAGCAGGTTTTACGAAATCAGATTCTCTCTCTTTTTTCTTTTTCTTTTTTCTTTTTTTTTCTTTTCTTTTCCGATAAACACAAAGATAAATTCCATTACAAATGACCGAAGTGAATGCACCATTTAACTCGAATTGAAAGCTTTAAACTTTCTCCGCTTGATTTACACCGCAATCATATTATAAAACTTTTAAACTCGATTTAATGAAGCGAATGGCTATGGCGATGGTGATTGATTGTTTACTCGTTTTATGGTTTCTTTATTCTATTTTTTTTTTCTTTCTTTCCTTTTTTTTTTTTTTTTTTTAATCATACTTTCTGATTCTCTCGGTGGCTCGTCCTATGAATTTTAATGGGTATAAAGAGAAAGAAAATCACAGCAAAAGGGAGAGATAGATAAAGAGAGAGAGTAAGAGAGAGTAAGAGAGAGAGAGAGAGAGAGAGAGAGAGTGAGAGAGAGAGAGAGACGGAGTATACGAAGAAAAACGATTAATTAGTCAGAACAGAAATTTTGATTAACCCTAAAAAAATTAAATCTCTTCTTGGATATATTTTGACACGTTTATACGGTAAAACGATAACAGGCTTAATTCCATCGGCTTTATTATGGCTTTTGTTTATATCGACATTCATAAAAGCTTTTAATATGCTA
>NC_062205.1:1966320-1968820 GCF_912470025.1 Vespa velutina
TTCGTTACATGCACGAAGAATTCGGCCAATTATAACCGTGACACGAACAATTTAACCTGAAAAAGTTTAACAACGGGGTTAGAGTATTCCCGAGTATATACATTTGAAATAGTTATTTCACTTTCGTATCTCGAAATACCGTGAGATAGATATTACACGCGAAATTTAACGAAATATATTCATGCGAAATGAAATATTCGTTTTATTATAGATCGATATATATATATATATATATATATATATATATATATATATATATAAAATGCGAATATAATAATAGAGCAAAAACTAATGTAGCAAAAAAATTCTCTTTGAAGTCTATTTTACGAACGATTCTTTGTTTTTCAATGATTATTATTATTATTATTATTATTATTATTATTATTATTATTATTATTATTATTATTATTATAATTTATTTTTGTTACGTGGTATTTTTGTTAGAAAGGATAAAATAAAATTCGAGTAAAGAATATGTTGAGGGAGTAGGGGGATAATGAGAGGGAATGGGGATGAAATGGAACAACGAAAGCAACAAAAATCGAAAGAGATATGAAAATAATCGAATAGAAGGGATGAAACGAGATTCCTACTTTTTTCCTTTTTTTTTTGTTTTTTTTCTACTCTTCTCTTTTTTTTTTCTTTTTTTTTTTTTGAACCGTATTTAATCCTCAACTAATTGAAAAATATCCTTTGGATAAAGGGGGATCGATCGTGCGAGGACAATTCCGAGGATTGTGTGTGACTGCACCCTGTTATGTCATTTGCGAATTTGACGTTGTTTCTTTCTATTATTCTATTTTTTTTTTTTCGTGTGTGCCTTTTTATTCTTTTCTTTCTTTTTGGTTTTTCGTTTTATCTTTTTCTTTTCCTGTTTTTTTTTTTTTTTTTCTTCTTCTTTAATTAAAACAATCAGCCGCACCACAAATGTAACAGCATCGAAAGAAAAACAAAGGGATGAGAGAGAGAGAGAGAGAGAGAGAGAGAGAGAGAGAGAGAGAGACACGCGTAATTGAAATCGCATGAACTACTTTTTGAATTCGTTTTTTCTTTCGATTGACTGGAGATAGATATACCCGGTGACAGAAGAAAAAAAAAAAAAAACCACGAATTTTACATACAAGAATATTGGCATTCTTTTATAAAGGGACGAGCAAATAAAAAAGGGTTTTTTTTTGCATACCGTCATGTTAAATCGTTCGGCATTAATTCGACGAAAAAAGGGGGGAAAAAAAAAGTAGGAAGGGAAACTTTCGGATTTGAATCTTCCGATTCAATCCGATTGATATTAGCCGGATTTTTTTTTTCTTTTTCTTTATAATTAATATAGTCGTATAGTATTAAAAAAAAAAAAAAAAAAAAAAAAAAAAAAAAGGAATAGTTAGGCATCTTCATGTTTTCTCGTTTCAATTAATAGTCGAGTATTCGCATATATATATATATATATATATATATATATATATATATATATATATATAAAGAGAGAAGAAACAGAAAAATAAAGAAAAACTTTGGTATTCGTTGATTTTTTGCCAAGCATTCATTTTAATTAATATATTTTTAATTTTTATGATATCAAAGGAAGAGAAGAACAAGAGAAAAGAAAAAAAAAAAAAAGAAAAGAAAGAAAGAAGAAACTTTCGAATCAATTTTGTATCCGTTAATTCGGTATTCGTCGAACTTGTAAAAATATTCTTTTTCTTTTTTTTTTTTTTTTTTTTTTTTTTTTTTCTATTAACGTAGTGATATAGTATTGAGAAACAAAAAACAAAAAAAAAAAAAAAAGAAAAACAAAATTAAATTAAATAATATTATATTGGACGTACGTTAGAGTCGCGGAATAGCATAAAAAAAAAAGAAAAAAGACAAATATAGTTTCGTAGTTTATTCAGAAAAAAATAGAAAGAGATAGAGATAGGTAGAAAGAGAGAGAGAAAGAGAGAGAGAGAGAGAGAGAGAACAGATTTATTAAATATTCATAATATTGATAATATTAAAAGGATAAAAAATAAATAAGTAAATAAAAAAACGGAACTCAGGGATAATACACGAATAGTACGAGGAATATAATTTTTACAACGCTAACGCATTATAAAAACGTGTTTGTATTGGAGGCGTCGAATAGAGGGGGGGGGGTTCAATGATTTCGACGGGGTGACGGTAGTGAGAGGGTTGAAGAGGGGTAGATAGAGGAGTAGTAGTAGTAGTAGTAGTAGTAGTAGTAGTAGTAGCAGCAGCAGTTGGAAGTAATAACCGCTATATTACTTTAAAAAATTCACGAGAAGAATTTTTCAAAAGTCCAATCAATGTTTAAAAAGGTTTTGGAGAGATGAGGGGAGGAGAGAAATGAAAATAAAAAAATAAAAAAAAAAAAAAAATAATAAAAAAAAAAAAAATAACAGAAAAGAATAAATATGTTCTACATTGGATAGTATCGAGAGTTGTGGTAGTATGCGATACCCGTAGGAGGAAAAAAAAGGAACAAAAATTGTAGAATATC
>NC_062205.1:1973820-1978820 GCF_912470025.1 Vespa velutina
TTCGCATTTGTCGTGTGTGAAAGATCGAAGTGCAAAAAAAAAAAAAAAAAAACCGAGAGAAAAGAAAAGAAAAAAAAAATATTGAAATCGGTTTTTGTTATCTTTTTTTCCCTTATTTCTATCGCTTTACAAGAGACTTGCAATAATATTAATTAAATAATCGACTGGTTAATTACGAATCCCTATTGTTACGATTAATTAATCTATTTCGTATAAATCTGTGATTAGTAAATCTTTGTTCTATGAATGGGATGTCGATTGTTGGTGCTGCAGGTTTGAAAGGAGAAGAGATCATACAATTTGATAACTTTATATTTTATATTTTGTCGATGTTAACGAGGCGTAATAACAAATGCATAATAATTAATATATAATATATATATATATATATATATATATTAAACGAAACGTATTAATTTTGTTCCAGATATAATGGCATTTGTTATAATTTCGTGATGATACTTAAATCGGCTTTTGTTTCTCTTTCATTGAATAAACTCATCGATTAAATTGTTCACATCGAGATATTTTTTCGAAATTGCGATCTCTAATTGTCGACATTTCAATTGTCGACAAATAAGAACAACGTCGTTTACCTGTTTAAGAGGTATTAAATTAAACAAACAAATAATAATAATAATAATAATAGTATCGTAAACAAAAAAAAAACAAAAAAAAAAGAATGAGAGAGCGTTCTCTTTCTCTGTCTCTCTCTCTCTCTCTCTCTCTCTCTCTCTCTCTCTCTCTCTCTCTCTCGTTTATTTTTCACGATATCTCCACGTTAATTAATTAATTAATTAAAAAAAAAAAGAAAAAAAAAAAGAAGTGTTAAGAGATTTAAAAACATAATTTCGCGTAATTCGTGTAATTAAAATCGACATAATCTTAATTCATAGGATCGATCATTTAAATCGAATCTTATAAACGTTTAACACTTTTAATAATAACGCGTTCATGCTCGATAGAACGTTACCCTTGTATCATGGCGTATTATTATGCACTTTCGTGCATCTCCATGTGCATCACGTGCGGATAAACGTTTGAGGCATGATTTAGTTGTAAAGTTTCTTCTTGATAACGTTAACTCTTTCAGCCTATCGTGCTCCTCCACCGACAAATACTCGATAATTCTACCCTTCCGTCTAGTAGTATAAGTAAAGCTCGGTCAAACGTGTTAAAGCTCAGAGACTTTTACGACTTTCTGGTATACTTCAAGTTGAATGGATATAACCTGTGTATATATATCCTTCATTCTATATACATATGTATATTCCATGTATGTATACGTATATGTATATGTATATATATATATATATATATATATATATATATATATATATATAGTGCATATCCTCCTTTATCCTTTTATATGTACGAGCATATCCTTTCAAGTCGATCATCCTTCAAATGTCTTTTTCTACTTGAAAAATTAGATCAGATCTTTTTTTTTTTGTTTTTTGTTTTTTGTTTTTAAATGATCTCGAATAGATTCAGCGAATGATAATTAAATAAAAAATTATTATTTTCATTAGTTTTGTTTTGTTAGATATTTTTCTTTAGGATTTATATATGTATATATATTTTTTGTTTTTTGTTCTGTTTTATAGCAGTGAAAGTGATGTTTTTGTATTCTTGTATTTTGTATTAAAAATTAATTATACTAATATTAACTTTCATATACTATGGCTATTTATTTAAGATATCAATGAAATTTTATTATTGTATCTTGAATTTTTATATTTAATATCGGTCAATATGTCAGAAGATTAATCATAGAAAAAAAAAAAAAAAAAAAGAAAAAGAAAGAAATAGGAAATATTAGATTATTATATCTATGGTTGTATGAATTAAAATATTAAAAATTAAATATCGAAAATTAAATATTATTTATTATATTTAAAAATTCTTAATTTTTAAGTATAAAAAAAGCAAAAAAAAAAAAAGGAAAAGAATTATTAAAAATCAAATGTCAAAAATTAAATATTAAATATTACATATTTAATATTCTTTAATTATTAAATAATAAAAATGAAATATTAATAATTAAATATTACAAATTTAAAAAAAAAAAATTTCAATCTCATCTCATTATCATCATTGAATTATTATTCGTATTTTTTTGTTAGACGTTAGAACGTTCGTACGTCGATAAATATTTTCTAAACTTAACATAAGAAACTTTAGTTTCGTGAGAGAATGTAGAACGTATCCTTTGTATTGGATATTTTAACGGATTATAAAATTCCTATGGAGGGTGGAGAGGAAGAGGAGGGAAGGGGGTGGATAGAAGAAAATCCGTTGACTAGAGCGCTGATGCATCGTGCAGAGAGAGAGAGAGAGAGAGAGAGAGAGAGAGAGAGAGAGAGAGAGAGAACGAGAGAAAGAAAGAGAAAGAAAAGTTTACATATGCTTGGCCATTTCTCCTCGAGGATTTTCTGATGTTTGCTTATTTGCGATCGAGAGAATCACTGCTACAAAAATCTCGCGAAGAATAGGAGGAAGAAAAAAAGAAAAAAAAGAAAAAAAGAAAGAAAATATACAAACGCATAAATTTCGAAACTATGTAACGTGCATCTCTTCTTCGAGATCGATCGATAAACATTTCATGGGAAATCTCTCGTAAGAATATTTATAGAGATTATGAAAAGAAGGAAAAGCAAAAGAAAAAGAGAAAGAGAGAGAGAGAGAGAAAGAAAAAATCCTATGTAAAGAAAGAAAATCTTTGATCCTTCCATCGTCTACGTTCTTTTTTTTTCTTTTTCTTTTTCTTTCTTTTTTTTTTTTTTTTTTTTTTTTTTTTTTTTTTCGTTGCAAAAACTTTATATCAAAAGCGTTCTCGACATTTAAGTTCACATATATATCGTAATAAATAATAATATTCGTATTGAATTCTTATGATTTTTTTTTATCTAATACATACTTATTCCATTTATTAGGACTAAATGTTTAACTTTAGAAAAAAAAAAAAAAAAAAAAAAAACTCGTTACATTGAAGTTCAATTGCAATTGATATCTAAGCTTTCTTTTTTTTTTATTTTTTTTTTTTTTTTTTATTTACTTTATATTACTTATTTCGCGATATTCCGTCGTTTATGTGAATGAGGAGTAGTCAGGGGTGGGTGGGTGGGGTGTATATAGTGCGTGGAATTATTTTTTTGTCTTTCTTTCTTTCTTTCTTTTTCTTTCTGTTTTTCACGTTTTTTCTTCTTATTTTTCTTTTTTTTTCCCCTTTTTTCCTTTTTTTTTTGCTGCGATCAAACAATAGAAACGATCAATCGAATTAATAATCGTCTTTGCGCTTGTGTGATTTGAATTAAAGGATCGTCGATGGGACATTGTTTTAAAACATTTAAACGAGATTTATTTTTTCATATGAGCGCGACTTCGTTTATGATATTTTTATTTATGTTGGCCGACATTTTTCTTTCTCTCTTTCTCTCTCTCTCTCTCTCTCTTTTTTCATTCTTTCTTTCTTTCTTTCTCTGTCTATCTGTCTATATATCTTTTTCGAATTTATGAAATGTGGGAACACTCGATTGTCATGAACAACACTCGTTTCAAGTACGAAAGAGAGAGAGAGAGAGAGAGAGAGAGAGAGAGAGAGAGAGAGAGAGAGAGAGAGAGAGAGAGAGAGAGAGAGAGAGAGAGAGAGAGAGAGAGAGAGAGAGGGTCTATCCGTCTTTATAGAAACCATACGTCCGTTCGTCTTCCTTCTGGTCAGTTCCCATCGAAGTTGGGGGGGAAAAAGGAAGAAGGGTCTGGCCTGTGAAGGAAGAAGATATTTCCAAGTATTTGAGATAAAAACAGAAATCGATTAATTATCCTCCCTTCTGAACTTTCTCCTGCTTGCGACAACTCATCGTTTAGCGGATTAAATTATCGTTCCAACTTTTTTATATATATATGTATATATATATATATATATATATATATATATACATAACATAAATATAAATTAAATATTATATAATACATATAACTTTTATATATATATACATATTTTATATATTAATTTCTAATATTATTTAATATTAATATATATATATATATATAAATAAATGGATACATGTGTACCTGTGTATCTGTGTGCCTGTGTATCTGTGTGCCTGTGTATCTGTGTGCTTGTGTATTTGTGTGTTTGTGTGTGTTTGTGTGTTTGTCGTGATTTAAAAAAGCAAAAAGAAAGAAAGAACAAGAGTATTGGAAAGTAAAAAGGAAATAGAAAGAAATATTAAGTGAACTTGAAGGAAACTAAGTGCCTTCAAGTATATTGATAAGTACTATGAAAGGATATCTATCTTTATGTTCTTTCTTTCTTTCTTTCTTTCCTTCTTTCTCTTTCTTTCTTTCTTTCTCTTTCTTTTTTTTTCTCTCTCTCTCTCTCTCTCTCTCTCTCCCCCTTTTAAATCATAGTTAAAGCCTGAGGACCTCAAAAGTTCGATTCAAGAAGAACCAAACTTAATCGAGTGAAGTTAATTTCACGAAAGTTCCTGACGAGGAAGAAAATTCGAATGGTAAAGCTCTTGTTGCTTAAAGCTTGGAAAAGCGTGTCAGAACGAGGTTGATGATGGGAATAAGGGGATAGAGTGGATCGGTAGGGTAGGGGAGGTTAAAGGTTACGAGAGACCGAAGTACGCGAAATTGAAGATGAGAAGATCGAGAGGTATTTTTCATGATGAATCGTTTGACGCATTAATGAAATTCAATCATGGATCGGCCATCTCTCTCTCTCTCTCTCTCTCTCTCTCTCTCTCTCTCTCTCTCTCTCTTTCTTTCTCGTATCAAATAGTCGATTAATTTAACGAGCTTCGATTGGTTCAAACGCGAATGTCCTCGTTTTTTTTTTTTTTTTTTTTGTACTTAACAATGAGAATGCCTTTTTTCTTTTTTCTTCTTTTTTTTTTTTTTTTTTTTTTTTTTTTTTTTTTTTTTTTTTTTCTATTTTTCCTTTTATTAAAATCGTTTATCCGGATTTTTGAACGAACATATTTTAATGATAG
>NC_062205.1:1981320-1991032 GCF_912470025.1 Vespa velutina
CTCATCGTATTCTCTCTTCGTAACTAAACATAACTCGTGGGTACAACTGTAAATGCCGGGCGTTTCCGTATTGCTTCTACGGTTTGTACATCTTAACCGTAGAGATTTAAGATCTACGTCTACGTCTTCGTCGTCGTCATTTTCATCGTCGTCGTCGTCCTAGTCGTCGTCCTAGTCGTCGTCGTTTGCTATATACTAACGTTAAAGAAACTTATTTCGTTCGAAACAAACTAACTTCTACAAAGTTGCCATTCGTATATTTCACTGTCTTATGGTAATTCGAACGTTAAACGCAGTAGTAATATATATGTACATACGTAGAAAATTACTATATATATATATATATATATATATATATATATATATATATATATATATCCATGATCTTTGAATTTCAAAGTAATATTCTTATTGGATTGTTGGTGGAATTCATTCTCTCTCTCTCTCTCTCTCTCTCTCTCTCTCTCTCTCTATCTTCAATAACGCGTGTTACTTATATAGATACTAAATTTATATAATTTTTCCATTTTCCTATTACTTCTTCTATTTTGTTTTGAATTTTAAAATAACATTATTGTTAGGATCGTCGATTAAAGAATCTTCCGGTTCGCTTATGTTTCAAATCAACTGAATTTATTTGCGTTCGTTGAACTTTAATATAAATTGTTTTATCGAATTAGATTATAGTGTGGGATTTTTAACAGAGAAAAAAAAAAGAGGCGGTGGAGTGGGGGAGAAAAGAAGAAGGAAAAAAAATAAATAAAATGAATTAACGAACGAACGAACGAACGTAACGATATTTTCTTAATGTATTCCATTATAATTGATTTAAATTTATTCCTATGATTTGTTACTGTGTTAGAATATCTTTCATTCTTTTTGCGATAATGAGAATGATAAGAGATAGATAGAGAGAGAGAGAGAGAGAGAGAGAGAGAGAGAGAGAGGCAGAGTTATAAATTTATATATATATATATATAAAGAGAGAGATAGAAAGAGGGAGAGAGATTGATAGACAGATAGATAGATAGATAGATAGATGAAGAAAGATAGATAGAGAGATATCAAAGAGGAAGAGATTGCAAGGAAAGTTCCCCAAGTCTAGGATGGTTTGACCCAAATAAACCTCATTTCCTATTCCTACCACGAGGGAAGTCGACGAAAAGGGATGAAAGTCCCATCTGCTATTGCATGGGGAAAGAGAATCTGAAAGATAGAGAAAGAGAGAGAGAAGAAAATAAACCAATGAAGGAGAATATGTATGCATATATATATATATATGTATATGTATATATGTATGTCTATATGCTAAAGAGAGAGAGATAGAGATAGAGAGAGAGAGAGAGAGAGAGAGAGAGAGAGACTACATTTCTTGGTTGAATGTTGCTAAATTTTCCCCTTTCGCAACCTCGACATTATCATAAATGTCTTATTCACTGAAGAGAGACGCATGTTACCTTGGGTTGTACCCGTTACACCTTCGAATGCCGTGTGTGGTGTACCTTCGCCAGGGTTGAATCTTTACCATCTCAGAAGATGAGAAGAGAGTACGTTTTTCATGAGCCCTACTTTTACTACTACTGCTATTACTACTATTACTACCATTACTATTACTATTACTATTACTACTTAGGATAATGGTTTATCGTAATAGTATATTGCTTTGTGGTAGGTAAACAGTGATTTTAAACATTTCGATCTACGATTTTCTTTTTTTTTTTTCCCTCCTGTTTTTTCGTTTTTTTTTTTTTCGTTCTCTTCTAGTTTCCTCTTTTTTCTGTTCTGATTTTTTTTTTTTTTTTTTTTTTTTTTTTTTTTTTTTTTGTTTAATAAGAACTTCCCTATCTTCGCCTTGTTTTTAACGAACAAGCTCGTTAAAAATTCAGTTCTCGTCGAAACGGACTACTTCGTTTCCCTTCGTTTATGAAGTAACAAAGGATAAAGAAGAAGAATATTTTTTTGTTTTCGTTTTTATTTTTCTTTCTGTTTCTTCCTTTTTTTTTTTCCTCGTTTCGTTCCGTTTCTTTTTTTTTTTTTTTCAATCTTGTTTTCTCCCCTTTTTTGTTTGTTCGTTCGTAAACTTTTTTCGTTCATGGTATTCATCTTTCGATTCGTTCTTTCTCTTTCTCCTTTTTTTTTTTTTTTTTTTTTTTTTTTTTTTTTTTTTTTTTTTGTAATACATACTTTATACTCTACATTTTTCGTTAAACACGTTGCTCTGTACTGTTCTTCGCATTTTAATTTTTTTTTTTTTTTTTTTTTTTTTCTTAATCAAAATCGTATCGAAAATAAGCAATAACTTAAGCACACTTTTACGATCCTTACCCTCCTCGTAAATACTCTCGTGTTTACGAGATTGCAATTAATAATTAGATAAATAAATGGTAAAATGATATATTTCTTAATTTTTTTGTTAATTAAATTTTGTTAATTTAAATTATAAATTTAAATTATTTAAAATTATATATATGAATTATATACATATTACTCATAAAAATAATATGTATATAATTTATATATATATATATATATATATACAATTATAAAGAAGAAAATAAATAAAACGAGTAAATAAATGAGTGAATAAGAACAATGGAAATAAAAAAAAAAAAAAAAAAAAGAAAAAAAAAATAAAAGATTGAAGATCAAAAGAATAATAACACACCAATGGTGAAGAAATAGGAGTGGGAAGGAGGAAAGGGAAGAAAACTAATAAATAAAATAAATTTATCTCGTTGACAGAAATTTTATTTGATATATAGTGAGTAAGGTCAAAGATCGTGGGTGATGAAGGTGTAGAGAAGTGGATACGTCGTCGTAGACCATGGATAAACCTCCAGTTTGGAGAAAGAGAGAGAATGATATAAAGATAAAACGACCCCCCCTCTCTCTCTCTCTCTCTTCATATATATGTATATGTATGTAAGTAAATATATGTACGTGATGTATGTACGTGAGTGTGTAGTATGTGAATTCGTTCGTCGTTCGTTCATTCGTTCGTTCGTTCGTTCGTTCGTTCGGATTTACAGTGAGGGCTGAAAATCGACAAAAGGAGAGAGACAAAGAGAAAAAGAGAGAGAGAGAGAGAGAGAGAGAGAGAGAGAGAGAATGAGAACATTGTAAGAGAGGAAGGAGAGCACCATTCGAGACACGTTTTACCTCACGTTAAGGAAACGGGTGAATGGTGGTTTCCTTCGAGCGACCTAATTTGTCGAGGGAATTTCGTAGTCTCCGCGAAGACGTCTCTGTCTCTCGACGGCTTTACTCTTATCTTTCTTCCGTAGAAGTAGGAGGTTGAGTAGGAGGAGGAGGAGGAAGAGGAAGAGGAGATTTCTTTCTTTTTTTTTTTTTTTTTTTTTTTTTTTTTCTTTTTTTTTTTTAACTTCTGTCTTTCTCTCTCTCTCTCTCTCTCTCTGTGTGTATGTGTTTCTTTATTTTTGTCGTTTCTTTTTCTCCGTCCAACTTTCTGCTTTCTTCTATTTTACGTCAGTCGCTTTTCACCTTTGTATTTTCTTCTTTTGTACTTCGATATAACTCCATTGAAAGGATTGTACCATAGAAGTAGAACAATGGTGGATACGGGAAAATAGATGACATTTTGTCATCAATGACAATGAATTGATTATAAAAAAAATAAAAGAGAGAGAGAGAGAGAGAGAGAATTCAATTTGTGACGAATTAATTAATTCGACATAATTAAATATTACGATAAAGTAGATTTAATAAAATGTCTACGGTGAAATTTTTCTTTTTCACTTCATCTTTTATATTAATCATTGTAAATTGTCTATTATATATTACATATTTTATATATATATATTACGTAGTATTAACTTCATTCAATTATCCTCCAATTGGAAATCTTCTTTTCGTATATTATTTTCTCTATCCCTTGTATTTTCTTATTTTCTCTCTCTCTCTTTTTTTTTCTTTTTTTTTTTTTTTTTTCTTTTTTTTCTATCGTATATCATAATTCGCAAGATGATAGATCGCGGTGCTTCGCAGTAATATTTTACGTAGAAATATATATATATATATCTATATATATATATTTATAATCTTATATAGAAATATATCATGTAGCTACTTGTTAAGTTTGAGAAAAGTGAGAAGAAAAAGATCTCTCTCTCTCTCTCTCTCTCTCTCTCTCTATCTCTCTCTATCTCTCTCTCTCTCTCTCTCTTACATTCTTTCTTTCTTTTTTAAAGCGTCCAATAAATTGATCCTCGATTTTGCAAAGAAGAACTCTGAGAAAAGGGAGCACGATCAGCTGACTCGTCGGAGGCATTCCGATTTCTTTTATTTTTACTGTCCGTCGTAAGACATCTCTCGTGGGTAAAATTCTTCGAATAATTCTCAAGAGTTCGACGACAGAAAGAAGATTGGTTAACGATGGTTTTATATATATACATACATATATACATATATATAAAAATTATTAAAAAAAAAAATATATATATATATATATATATATATATATATATTTTCACACTATACATACATACATAAATACATAGTATGTATGTATATATATATATATATATATATATGTATTTATTACACATACTGAGAGAAGGTTGGCCTTGGATGGAAAATTGCTTCTCTGTTCCCGTGGAAATAGCGTTTAATTAATTTCAACCGAGCGAATCTCAACGCTATCGTATTAATTACAGAAGCGGTGCTGCGTTTCCACTCGAGTCGAATACTCGACGGGGAGAGATCGTTCGCGCTTGGTTACGACCATCGTCGAATTTAATGTCGACGAAGAATTTGCCGTCGAACGTCGGGGGACGACGACGCGTATTAATATCGGCCAACTAAAGTAATCCGATATTATCGAATTATCCTAATAATAATAATAATAATTATTATTATTCGACGTTATCCTTTATTTGAATTAATCGAAATATCTTTTTTCTTTCTTTTTTTTTCGCTCTCTCTCTTTATAATGGTATCTCTTCTTTCGCAATCTCTCTTCTCCCCCCCCCCCCTACCCTCACCTCACCCGCCACCACCACCGACCACCCTCATTAATACAGCCATCAATATATTGTATTACGACAATTTCATTGATTTTAACAAGAAAAATCATATGTTTATTAATTAGATATATAATTGATACGCAAATTAAATAACAGACATCTAACAAAATATTTTCTGATATTTTTATATAATTAATTTTGTACGAACAATTATTTCTTATATTTAATTATAAATATTTTCTATTCTATTCTTTATCTTTCTTATATTTATATTGAATATTTGTATTGAAAATGAATAGAATTAGACGTATGAATGAAATCGAAGGGTATAAATCGTTATTCAAATAGGACGACGATTGATTTACATTATGACAATGATTTATTCGTATGAATTAGGATGAATTATTATCTTATTAGATAGTTTAATGGATTAAGCTCTACTTCGTTTATCCATTATTATTATTATTTTCAAGATCATCGAACATTGAACGTCACGAAACGGCTGCAATAAATGGTGAAGAGTATGATGAGGGTGGTGGCAGTGATGATGATGATGATGATGATGATGGTGGTGGTGGTGATGGTGATAGTGGTGGTGGTGGTGGTGATGATGATGGTGGTGGTGGTGGTGGAGTATGCTCGCGTGTCCGGGCGCCGCGTGCCGCGGACGTGTAGACCCGGAATATTTATAGTTACCGTTCTCGGTACGGTACGTGGAACGTACATCATGCGCTTGGATATGCCTTATGCTACGTTCTCACGTTATCGCGTGGCGAACGATCCAGTCAGCCCTTTCGAGCTTAATAAAGTCCTTCGTTGAGAGCTTTCTCCTGGGAAACGTCGAGTAACGATGCCGAGTGATAACACCTATTCTCATCCTCTTTCCTTTCACCTTCTCAACTACTCTCTTTCTCTCTCTTTCTCTCTGTATATATATATATATATATATATATATATATATATATATATATGTGTGTTCTGTCTGTCTATCTGTCTGTCCATCTCTGTTTCTCTCACTTTACAATTATATACCCTTACAAATTCTAAATAATTTCCTTCTAAATAATTTTCTTTAATTTTCTCAAGATAAATCTTTTTTAGGATAAAAAAAGAAAAAAGGAAAAAAAAAGAATATGGGACAAAATAAAATCTGTATGTATTTTTTAAGGGATGCAAGTAATTTTTTTTTCCTTTTTTTTTTTTTTTTATATATATGTTGTTACGTTGTGAATTTAATAATTTAATGACAATGATACTTTTGACAATGATTTATTTAAATAGAAATATCGTTTATGTCAAACATCTTATTGTAATCTTTTAAATTCCAAATGATTTTTTTTTACTTTACTGAAGATAAATCTTTTGGAATAAAAAATATGATATATGATGATCTATATGAAAATTTATATATACATATATATGTATGTGTATAATTGTTTATACGATGAATTGTTTATATAGCGTTTAATTAATATCGAAATTTACAGTTTTATTATTTAAACGAATTTATGGGAAATTTTTATGGGATATATGTATATATATATATATATATATATATATATATATATATATATATATATATATATAATCCTTCAATGAAGTATAAGAGAATTTAATGACAAATGATATTACTTGATAATATTATTGAATTAAAAAAATATTAAAATTAAAATGATTTACAATTGAATGATAATAATTGAGATATTTGAATGTAAACAATATCTTAGATATATAATTCAACGATTTTAAATATTATAGAGATTTTTTTTTTCGACAAAGTTTTTTTTTTTTTTTTTTTTTTTTTTTTTTTTTTTTTTTTTTTTTTTTTTTTTTTTTTTTTTTGATTACTTTACGTGACACGTCCATTTTATTAACGAAAATAAATCCTTTTATGGATCCATTTAGAATCATTTTAATGTTATCCATGACAATGTTAATTTTAATTTAATATATTCAATGTAAAAGAATATTCATAGGGTATCGCCAGAAACATTGAAAATAATAATAATAATAATAATTATTATTATTATAATAATATATGTATGCATACATTATCGATCATTCTATCCGTGTATTAAATTACAATAAGCAATCGCGTTAAATATATAATGTACGTCATAATTTATTCTTATATATATATATATATATATATATATATATATATATATATATATATATATATATATATATATATGAAACGATGATGATAATTTTTATTAAAAATTTATTTATATAAGCATATCTTTATCTATACACACACACACATACGCACATACATATATATATATATATATATATATATGTTCCAATACTCGTGTGATTGTATTATAATCGATTATATTATATTTATTATAATTATTTATTATAATTTATTACAAACGATTATATTTATTATATTTATTTAATATGATCCTTATGTCACATACTCGTTCAAGGATCCTGATTAAATGATATTTCGATATTTGAAGTAATCGAAAATCGTTTCTTGTCAAAAATAGAAAGAGATAGAAAAGCAGGAGAAAAGAAAAGAAAAGAAAGGAAAAAAAAAAAGAAAGAAAAAGAAAAAAAGATTGTCAGTCGAAAAAAAAGGGGTGGGGGAGGGGAGGTAAAATGGTTTATATATAACTTCGTGAGTTTTAACATGGATGGTCGATTCACTGTAACATTTTCTCAACGAAAAGGTAGTGGGGGGTAGTAGCAACTTCAAGTACTGTTACTGTATTACCCAAAAGGGGAGAAAAAAGGGTAATAGATGGTGGTAGTGGGTGGTATCTCGTCAGTAGAAAAGACAACGTAGAGAAGAGAAAGGAGAGGAATAGGTAGAGGAATAAGAGGAAAAGGGAGATGAAGGTGGATGAGGAGGAGGAAAAGAAAGCGAAGGAGGAGATGGAATTGGAGGAGGTGGAAGAGAAAAAGGAGAAAGAGAAGAACAGTTGACGGTATACCATGATGGCGGACGTGTGCCGTAAAATGGACTTGAAATTCAGTGCTCGGATAAATCTAACGGACGAGAAACGCCTTGTGGAATCTAACGGACGAGAGAAGAGAAGAGTAGAAAAAAGAGAGAGAGAGACAGAGAGAGAGAGACAGAGAGAGAGAGTGCCTGTCGTGATCTCTCGACTCGTGATCTTGATGTCGAGAGAAAACCACAAGGATCTCTCCGACTGCTTTCCTACCCGCAAGAAAGAAAGAAACAGACAGATAGAGAAATAGAGAGAGAGAGAGAGAGAGAGAGAGAGAGAGAGAGAGAGAGAAATAGAGATAGGGTACTTTGGTTGACAAGAGTGCAAGAAGGAAAAGACGACTTTCCAACACAATACCAGTATACATTCGCACGCCCTCCCTCCTTCTCCCTCCTTCTTCTCTCGCCGACACCTTCTCCTCATCTCTTTTGAGAGACCACACCATTGCATGCATTTTCAAATAACACCGACGATTTAGGTTTAGCTACTCTCTTCATAGTCCTATGTGTATATACATACATATATATATATATGTGTATGTGTATATGTAGTTATATCCACTTCCTACTGCAGGTGGTCCTTTATCAAGACACCCTATGTAGACAGTTTATATATATATATATGTGTGTGTGTGTGTGTGTGTATATATTTTATGGTATGTAGTAGAATAACTGGATATAGGTGTCATAAGAGATAAAGGAAGGAAAATATTATTTCGAAACTATTATGTATTTTGGTTAGCATACATTGTAACAGCAGCAGCCATGCGCATTTTATGATAATATAAAGTGCTTATTGATCTTCCCAAAGTTTTCCCCACATTGTCCGAAGTAACTTTGTTAGAAAATAGATGCTCGAAAGTGTTCTGTTATGGGGAATGGGAAGAAGGTGGCTAGAAGGGGTGGGTGGCTAGGGATAGGGGGTAGGGAGTGTATGGGGAATGGAATGAAATGGAATATAGGTGGTTGAATATATATATATATATATTTGATTAATTTTCGAGAAATACGTACACTTGTTTATCGTATTATATTTCTATTATTCTTGATTGTATTAAGAGGGATGTTAAAAATTTACTGACGTTCATTTTAATTTAATTTTTTTCCACCACGTTTGGCAAATATCGTTTAGGATATTACTATTATTCATATTATTATACGATAGAGAGAGAGAGAGAGAGAGGAAGGGAAAGAGAGAGAGAGAGAGAGAGAGATAAAGGGAAAGATAATAAAGTTTGGAGGATATATTATACAGAAAAGATTTTGTATGTATTTAATTGGTATCATTCATTCATCTTTTTTTTTTCCTTTTTACCTTTTCTTTTTATTTTCCCTTTCTTTCTTTCTTTTTTTTTTTTTTTTTTTTTTCTTTTTATCTCTTCTTTATATTATATTATTTCTTCTCGGAAGTTTAGGAACGTCTGACTAGATCGTTGGTCTCCTCTACTTGGACAGAGTACCAACTCGATCTTCGAGTTCTTTCGCGTAATCCCAATGGCTTCTGTTTGTGTAAAGAAAGAAGAAATCTTTTTATCTCTATTTCTATACCTCTCTCTCTCTCTCTCTTTTTCTTTTTTTTTTGTACGTATGTGTATATGTGTATATATGTACGCGTACGTGTCTGTGTGTCTGTGTGTGTTTGTCTCGCGCGAAAGGAAGTTCAGATAATCGAATTCTACGTCGCAAATTTTGCAACACTTTCCTCACACTTTAACGATCCACGTTGAATCGGTGATCCTCCTTTTAGAGTAAAACTTCCTTTTCGTTT
>NC_062205.1:1991232-2022224 GCF_912470025.1 Vespa velutina
TAGATATTGCTCAAAAAATTTTGAACATTTTTCTTTTCTTTTTCATTTTCTTTTTCTTCTTTTCTTTTTTCTTCTTTTCTTTTCTTTTCTTTACTTTTTTTTTTTTTTTTTTTTTTTTTTTTTTAATATTATTATCTCTTTTACTTTAGCCCTTCAAAAAGCTGCGAGAGATTTTATTTACTTATCTTGACATTGCCAAAAAGAAAAAAAAAAAAAAAAAGAAAGAAAGAAAGAAGAATGAAACGAAGTCGTCCTTGAAGTTGACTTCGAAACCTTTCATTGGATATAAGAAAAAAGAAGAAAGAAAAAAAAACAAGAAATTATTATTAATAATAATAATAATCATTATTTATAAAAGTCTATTTCTTTTTTTCGTCTTATTATCGTACAATAATATTACGATTTAAAAGATTTCGACGTCTTCTCCGAATGCAATGTTTTCTTTTATTAAAAAAAAAAAAAAAAAAAAAAAAAAAAAGAAAAATATCCACCATTCCTTCTTTTTTTCCTCTTTTTATTTATTCATTTCTTTTCTTTTCTGTTTTTTTTTTCTTTTTTTTTTCTTTTCTTTTACTTTTACTTTTTTTTTTATTTTTAAGTCCCGATTGTTCGAAGCAAATCACGTTCCTTTCTATACGAATCTTTCTATATACATACGTAAGTATATATATATATATATATAGAATTCTCAAGGGTTGGATATTCGACGAGGGATAATATGTTCGGTCGATAATTCCCTCGTAAAATATCGAATCCTTTAAAGGTACAACGAAATTTCCAAGCTCCTTTCTATCTACCTCTCTCTTTCTACCTACCCTTTCTCTCTCTCTCTCTCTCTCTCTCTATCTCAAACTACTCTCTTTCTATCGGATGAGAATGTGTCGCGTTATGTTGACTCATGAAAGTGCCGCTTTATGGTAGGTCACTGAATTCATCTTGGTCCCACTTACAATTCTCCAGTGGGAAATAAGGTATAGGAATGTAAGGGGTAGCTCTTTCGACGTTCATGGTAAAAAGAAAATATCTTTTTTATTTCTCTCTCTCTCTCTCTCTCTCTCTCTCTCTCTCTCTCTCTCTCTCTCTCTCCTTTCTTTTCTTTTCTTTTTTTTTCCTTTTTTCAAATATATCGGAGACAGACAGACAGAGAAAAAGAGATTGAGAGATTGAGAGAGAGAGAGAGAGTGAGAGAGAGAGAGAGAGAGAGAGAGAGAGATAAAGTACTTTTTTATTCTTAGTCAAAATTGCTATCGTCGAATTTTTCAGAATTACCAATTAGAAATTCAAATTCTTTTTCTCGATCTTTTATATTATATTACATATGTGTATGCATATGCAAATATTATAAAAAAACAGACGAACATATATTATATATTTAAATTATATTTTATATCTATTTTAATGCATTTGAATATTTTTCAATTTAAATAAACAATAGACATTATGAAATATCGAAAGATCGTAAGATTCATATATAACGATAAATCGATACACTCTAATGATTTTTAAAGATCAATCAATTCGATTCGTTAATTTTCGAATTTCAATGGAAATCAGATAAACGTAATTAATTCACAATAGAAATATAATTAATAGAAATAATAACCTTTCGATTATTATTCAAGAATGATCGTTCAATTTAATATAATATTATAAATAAATAAATAAAAAAGAAAAAAAAAAAGAAAATGGTAACACACGTTGAATTTCTATTAAAAAATAATATTAGATTTAGCAATGATATTTTAAAAAAAATTATATATAAATCATTTTAATCGTACATTTAAAATATAATCCCTTGTATTAAATAAGAATTAATAAGTCTCTTAAATTTGTTTATTATATAAAAATACAATTTATAAACGAATTAAATTATATCCTACGTTTAAATCTAATCAATATAATAAATGCATTAATACAATAATATATATATAAATGTGTATCGTTCAATTGTTGTATATAAATGACGTTAGATTTAATAATGAAATTATTGTTTGTATACAATCGTAAATAATTACACATGATATATATCAAAATCTGATAAATATATGTATATATATATAAATATAATATGTATGTATATATATTAAGAGAAATATATGTTCAATTAGTATTCAAGGAAGATGTCGGATTTAACAAGGGAAATTGTCTGTTCGTTGTAACACCTTAAGCAATTACATGACATTTAAGGAAACTATTCGTACTGGTTTTAGCTATGTCAGAATGTTACTATAACAACTTTGAGATGATTTATGTTTTCCTAAAGGCTACGCGTAAATCTGTCGAGGAAGATCTTAACATGCACTTCGTTTCACACATGCATCTATCTACATACATACAAAACATACATAACATACATTTGCATATATGTTTTAGTTTATTTGTATATATATATATGTGTGTGTGTGTGTGTGTTTGTATGTAGAAAGAGAGAGAGAGACTTGACACGTAGCATCGTAGCCTTAAACTTGCTTTCTATTCATAACTTCAGTTTGCTCCGCCCACGCAACGATAATGCACGCCAATGAATGCACGTCCCAACTGGTGGTATTGTGTGTCTCTGTGTATATTTGTTTGTCTCTCTCTGTGTGTGTGTGTGTGTGTGTTTAAGCTCGCAAACTCGCAGGTTGCTGGTGCGCACGACGTGAAAGCTCTCGCGTTTTCTTTCTTTCGCACGTGCAACTCAAAAAGTCTCCTCCGATTTTTCCAATGTAATCTTTCGCTTGCGAAGTGACTTTTTTACCTTTGACATTTTGCTCGTATTTTTCAAATTCTCTCGAAATAATTCATTCGATAATGTTATCTTTCTTTTCTTTTCTTTCTCTCTATTTTTTCCCCCCTTCTCCCTTTTTTTTTTTTTGTATTTTTAATCAAAAAAAAAAAAAAAAAAAAAAAAAAAAAAAAAATTAATGATCACTGATTAATCCTATCGACAAGCACGTAACAATAATTTGGGGTTGTTTTTGTTCCTTTTTTTTTCTTTTTTTCTTTTCTTTTCTTTTTTTTTTTTTTTTTTTTTTTTTTTTTTTTTTTTTTTTTTTTTTTTTTTTTTTTTTGTTTAAATCACAAAATATTTACATTAATGAAATATTTTCATTTAGTATTTTAATTTTGGGAGTAGAATTTTTATTGACATTTTCTTTTAATCTCTCGAATATTTCTTTTTTTCTTTTTTTCTTTTCTTTTCTTTTTTTTCCTCTTTTCTCCTTTCAAATTACGAACTCTTTACAAATCTATATAAAACACACGAGATTTATTTATTTATTTATTTATTTATTTATTTCTCTTTTTTTCTCTCCTTTATTATTTCATTCGATCATTAGACAGAGTAATACGTTTGATCGTAATAACATTTTTATGTTTTATTTTATTTTCATCATTAAACGAGATATATGATCAATATAAAAAATTAATACGTTTAAGTTATTTAAAATATAATTGTATATTTTTAATCAATTAATATAAATCATACAAGTGTCATAGTTATTTGAATAATAATTAATCTTTTCCATTTAATATTGACATTTGACATATGTTAATATACGTATAGTAGACACACCTATATTCTCATATTCAGACATATACATAGAAACACTTATATACAGAGATACAGATAGAGGAGTTATACTATACACGGCAATAGAGCAACGGCAGTAGCAACAGCAACTGCAACGTGTGACTGCACGCCTCCTCTCTCGTTGGCTCTGACAATTGCGTTGACTTAATTGAATGCGGCGAATGCAGCTTTACGACTGTGGTAATTCATTCACGTGATATACACTGAGAATACACTAAATCAATATCGAGCTGGTTCGTTAAATCGCGTACAATTTCAACCTTACGGATCACAAATTTCTGAGAAGATTAATTGGGAAATGTAAGATGTATATGTAAATACGTATAAACATGCATATATACACACACACACACACACACACATATATATATATATATATACATATACGTACGTGCATTTGATCGTTCATAGAAATTATTTGATCTCGTTGAAACTATATCCTCGTTAGAGCTCGATTTCTAATCGAGCTAATTTATAAAATTATTCGAAATCTTCCCGACGTTTCAAGATAAATACGATTGAAAATGATACGTATTGGTGGTAATAATAATTACAAAAAAAAAAAAAAAAAAAAAAGAAAGAAAGAAAAAAGGAGAAAAAGAGGATGGATATAATAATTATCATTCATTCGTGTGTGTGTGTGTGTGTATACACGTATGTGTGTGTGTGTTTCTTTCTTGTATAATACAAATGTGTGAGGTAATAAAACATGCTCATGTATATATTGGGTGTATCGCGACTAAAAGTTAAATTAGAAATTAATTTAAGTTATACGATTAATAATAATAATAATAATAATAATAATAATAATAATAATAATAATAATAATAATAATAATAAACTTATTCAGACGTTATCGACATTATGTGCGTAGATTGTAAAATTCTTCTTCGCAGAGGAAAAAAAAAAAACAATAACAACATACAAAATAACAATAATTACATTGAATTAAGATTAACTTAAGAATGAATTAAATTAAATTAAATTAAATTAAATTAAATTAAATTGAATTAAATTGTTTTCATTCTACACAACTATAAACTATTAAACTAAACTAAATTGAAATTAGATAAAATAAGTTAAGAATAAAAAAAATGAAAAAAAAAGGAAAAGAAAAACATAAGTCGTCAATAATAGAAAATTTTAATCCAAGTAAAATAATTTACATGGAACGAATTGTGTACGATAATGATTTATATTAATTTTCTCATATGACATTTTTTAATACTTTCTTTATTATTATACTTTTTCATCGTACTTAATGCATATCGATCATTTGCATATTACATATTATAAAGATACAAAATTAAAATTAATAAATTTTTAAATTTATACAGATCATATGTTTGATATGTAATCATATACATATATACATACATACATACATACATTTAATATATATATATATATATATATATATATATATATATATATATGTATGTATGTATATATATATGATCATATGTTTGACGTGTGATCATATACATACATACATACATACATACATACATACATACATTTAATATATAAATATATGTATATATACGTATGCTTGTATGTATGTATGTATATATGGAATATACCTATTCGTATAGAAATTGCACGTAGAAACATTATTTATCTACTTTGCGACACCTTGTATGTATGTATGTATGTATGTATGTAGGTGGGTTTTACGTAGGTAGCGCCAGGCGCTTATTATAAGGTCTACCGGTAAATGCGAGCCACGTTCTAGACGGCCTATTAATATGCCTTGCATAACGCTACCAGCTCTGTAAACTTGCCAACGAAGAAAATTGAATGAGCCTTGTTGTACGTTAAAAGATACGACACACAACGGACGACTGCCGGCGGTGCTGCTGCTGGCATGTTACGCGCAAAGCGTCGCCCTTGTTAGAAAAGTGATCGAGATTATATGTAACTAACTAGTTATCTTGTTTGAAAGAAGAACGAGAGAGAGATAAGAGGGGGGAAAAAAAGAAGAAGAAGAAAAAAAAAAGTTATCACTCTTAATATTTATTAATCGATATTAATCGATTTATTAATCGATATTAATTCATTTCATTCATTATTTTGAATTAATTAATTATTCTTTTCTTTTCTATTTTTTGTTTGTTTGTTCTTTTTTTTTTTGTTTTTTCTTTTTTTTTTTTTCTTTTTTTTTCTCTTTTCCTAATATTTTCCAAATATAAATTAATATAAATAATTAATATAAATTTTTAATATTAATTAATTACTTATAATTTGTTTTTTTATATATATATATATATATATTTAAAATGCAGGAACGAATACAATCGAATATTTTCTTAAATATTTTTCTTTTAATAAAATAACAACAAAGTTTTCTTTTAGATTCAAGTATTCTGTTGTCTCTTTAATTGTAAATAATTATTATCCGATTTATATGAAATATTTGTAAATGATATTATTATCTTTACGAACATTTAACATTGAAATTATTTAATCGATATATACATACGTTATTTTGTATATAATGAATCGGGGGATAGAAGGGGTGGGAGATAGGGGGGAACTCAATGTAGGTCAATATTTTTTTCTACGTATTTTTAATAAAATATCAGTCTGTTTTATATATATATATATATATATATATATATTGTCTGGTTTTGCGTCACTTTTATTAATAATGATCGTACGTTCGTATAAAAATATTGACAAATCATTATAATTGTCAAATATGTACTTTAATTAAAATACTCACGAAATTTTTATTAATCGGGTATTATAAAGTCTAAGCTTTTTATAAATACCGATCATTTTGTTTGTTATGAAATATTAGCGAAGCATTATTGCGATTTTCTTTTTTTCTTTTTTGTCTTTTTTCATTTTTTTTTTTTTTTTTTACTATTAAAATCTTTTTCTTCTTTTTTTTCTTTTTTTTTTTTTTTTTTTATTATTATTATTAACAATCGAAAGGATATAATATTGAACGTTTACATTAAGTATTAATATTTTATTAATATATGTGTTTATAAATATCGATGATTTATTTAAAAAATAACGATTTTAAAAATATTAAAAATTTTTGATCGTATAATTAATAACAATCGATAAATATTGATCCTCGTGATCCTATAAATATTTATTTACAATAATCTTTTATATAAATGTTTAATTGATACGGTTGAATAAACGTAAATGAATTTGAAAAAGAAGAAATATAAAATAATTCGATTTAAATGATTAAAAATCGTTTCAAAAATTTCTTTTTCAAAAATCGTTCAATTTGTTTTACATTTTTAATATAATCACCATTATGATACAATAAAATTACATTGAATTCGTTTTGTTACTACGAAAATATACGAAAGTTTTCTTTCTGCATAATCTTTCTTTTTTATTATTTTATCAATTAATTAATTAATTAATTAATTTATTTATTTATTTGTTTGTAATTTTTATATTTTTATAATTCAATTTAATTATGTCTTTACGTCGAAATGAATTTCTATTGGTTGAATGGATATATAAGGGAACAAATTGATGACAGATAATTAGTGATTTTGTTCGTGTATGACCGAAACGTGAGAGAGAGAGAGAGAGAGAGAGAGAGAGAGAGAGAGAGAGAGAGAGAAAGAGAGAAAAAAAAGAGAGAGAGAAAGAGACAAAGAACAGAAAGATATCAAGCGGATTTGACAGTTAATTTCAAAAAGTCATTATCGTTAACAATAATAATATTATAACGAATCATTAACAGAATTTTAGTTTAGTAATAAAACCCACACGCATACACACACACACACATACACACACACGCACACAAACGAACAAACATATTCGAACGAATAATTTTCATTATTATTTTCGGATGTAATGAATTTCGATACCGATCCCAATTCTGCGAAGAGAAATGTTAATGAACGAATTCCTCTATGAAAATGCAAAACGTATTCGTTTAATAATAATTTTAAGTGAAATTATACAACGCGTTAAAGAAAATAAATAAATATATATATATATATATATATGTATGTATATTTGAAGGATAGAAACAGAAAAAATTATTTTCAAAACGATAAGAATACTTTTTCTGTTTTCTTTCTTGTTTTTTTTTTGTTTTTTGTTTTTTTTGTTTTGTTTTTTTTTCCTTCTTCTTTCTTTTTTCATATGAAGCATTCATTTTCGTATTTTAGTTCTTTATTTTTTCTTTTTCTTTTTTTCTTTTTTTTCTTTTCCTCCTCCTCCTCCTTTTTTTTTTTGTGCGTTTGTTAGATTGTCTGACTCCGTTAAAAAAGAAAAAAAAAAAAAAAAAAAAATCGTTGAATTTAATTGACACAAAATTTATATACCAAAAATGACGTTCACATTGTATAATCCAACACAGAATACAAAAGAAATAATTTTTATCGAATTCGTTTAGACGGCTTTAATTAAAGAATAAACTGTTATTTGTAATAATTGGAATGAAAAAGAGAACGAAAAAAGAAAAAAGGAGAAGGACAAAGAAAAAAAAAAAAAAAAGAAAGCAAAATTAACAAAGAAATTGACAAAATTAAAGGTAGAAAGAGAAAAAAAATTGCCTACGCGGCGGAAAGTGTGATCGAATTATTGTGTGAGTGTGTGTGTGTGTGTGTTTTTTTTTTCTATGTGTAGAAATGTTTGAGAAAAAATGGTATTGGATGTAAACGCCACCACCATCCCCCTTCACCTCCGTCCTTACCTTTCTCTACTCACTCTCGCCACTTCCTGTTTCACCACTCGTGAGTTTTTTTCTTTCTTTTTTTTTTTTTTTTTTTTCTCTTCCCCCTGTGAAACTTCACATAAAAACCAGAATAAAAAGTTTTACGATCTAAATGATCCAGAGAGTATTGTTTTATCGATTTTCATCCCTTAAGAATAATGTCAATCGAAATATATAAAATAATGATATTAGATATTATCTATGATACATCTTTGGATTAATTCATAATATTTTCGTTTTTTTTTTTTTTTCTTTTTTTTTCCATTATCGTTCCTTTTGCGTCTTGATCTATTTTATTTTATTTTTTTCTCTCTCTCTCTCTCTCTCTCTCTCTCTCTCTTTGTAATATATTACATCTGAGAACGGATATATTCAGTATTCTTTATATTTTACTTGTTATATATATATATATATATTCCAACTTTAGTTTTTCGTTCTACGTTAACTGCTGAGATCAAAGAATTCTGAGAAAGAAGAAAAGTAATTTGAACGAACAGAGAGAGACAGAGAGAGAGAGAGAGAGAGAGAGAGAGAGAGAGAACTACGACGATAGTGCGACTCAGCAAATCGTTTTTATAATGGTTGGTTCTTCGAGATATCTCGCTATGTTACCTCTCTCTCTCTCTCTCTCTCTCTCTCTCTGCGGTATATTTCACAGTAAAGTTCGCCTTAATATATCCACTTTCCTTTTGAAATTATTTTGAGCACGATCTTCTCAGTGTCAAATGAACGATATGTATATATATATATATATATATATATATATATATATATATATATATATATATTCTTTTCTTTTTTTTCCCTCTCCTCATTCTCTTGGTTTCTCCTTCGATTTCATTTAAAACAATTTAATTCATTTTTGAATGTACGTTGTATGTAATGATACGAAAAGGGAAGAATAAATAATTTATATTCAACAGAAATGATATTAATTCTAAATTGTTAAACTTTATTATTAATCTTAATAATAAATGTGCCTGGGGAGAATGGAGGGTGTGGAGGATTGGGAGGATTGAAGGGGAGGAAATCGTTCGAATGATAAACAGTTCAGAAGTAATATTTACCCCAAAAAAAAAAAAAATAAATAAATAAATAAAAAGAAAGAAAAGAAACGAAAGTAAAATTGTGTTTATCTATGATAATTTTTTTTTTATGGCTATAACGAGCGAGCCTGACATTCGCAGAAATAATAACGCGATGATGCATTAAGTCTTCTCTCTCTCTCTCTCTCTCTCTCTCTCTCTCTCTCTCTCTCTCTCTCTCTCTCTCTCTCTCTCTCTCTCTCTCTCTCTCTCTCCTTTGGTGTTTATCGAAAAACAATTTGAGAAGGACTCGATTATCATTAGTAAAAGAGAGATTATATTGTACTTAAGGTTTCTTAAACATAAAATAAAAAAGGAAAGAAAAAAAAATAAATAAAAAGATAAAAAAATAAATATAAATAACACTTTATTATAAAATCAATATCCTTGTTACGTTTTGTTCTACTTTTTGAATTATTATTATTATTATTATTATTATTATTATTGTCATAATTATTAACATTCTCATTAGTTATGTTTGCAAATGCATTATTATTTTTTTTTCTTTTTTTTTTTTTTTTTTTTTTTTTAAGTATCGATAAACCTGATGGGATTAACGAAGAAAATAAAAAAAATTTTTATTGAATTAGTATCATCCTCGTCACGATTCGTTCTATTATTATTATTATTATTATTATTATTATTATTATTATTATTATTATTATTATTATTATTATTATTATTATTATTATTATTATTATCATCATCATCATTAATATTATTATTATTTGAAGAAGAGAAACGAAAGTATAATCATATGTATAGGCATAGACAAAACGCGATCTTTAAATTTACGTTCGAATATTTCCACCCACTCCCCCACCCCTTTGTAACTATAACCTATCTCTCTCCTTTCTCCCCTTTCCGTTCGTGACAAACCTTCATCAATAACTAAGAAGTAACCCTCGTTATCAGAATAAATTGACTTATCTATCTAATCACATTCCCCGCCCGCCGCTCCCCCCTCCTCCTCTCCCCTCCCGTGATATTTAATACACATTACGTATACAACGTTAGTTTAATGTATAAATAAAATTATTTACTCGTTAATCACTGATCCCAGGTAAGCACATTTAGCTCTATCATTAGTTATTTAATTGTCAAACTAAATTAATGGTCATCGATCGAATTAAATGATAATAATACACTTTTCTAATGATTTTCCTTTGCGACGCGATAATTCTTTTCTTTTCTTTCTTTTTTTTTTTCTTTTTTCTTTTTTTTGATATTATCGTTAAGACTAAATACCGTGAATAAAAGTGATATAATTTTAACGGAGGGAAATAATTTGTAAAAAAAAAAAAAAAAAAAAAAAAGAAAAAAAAAAGAAAAAGAAAAAGAGAGAGAAAAATTCTATTAGAAAAGAAAGGAAAAGAAAAAAAAAACAAAAAATTTCTTAAAGTTACAGATCCTTTTATAATAATCATCGAATTAATCCTAAATCATTATATATTATATTTATCATTTTGTCATTTATATTATCGTTACGTTATTTCTTCTTGAAATAGAGTCTACGTAACTTATCTCTATGATATTTGCAAATTAAGGAGAATGACAGAAACAATAGGTTCAATTCTACAAATAGTATATGGATCGAGTGTTTATAGATACCCTTATATGTCTCTCTCTCTCTCTCTCTCCCCCTCTCTTTCTCTCTCTCTCTCTCTCTCTTTCTCTTTCACTATCATTGTCACGTTTCCTATCGTAAGCACTTGCCACATGTAGCTTACAATATCCATAGTGAATATTGTCCTTTGGAACGATAACGACAACTATAGTTATAGAAGGAAAATACGGAATAGAGGAACAAATATATACTTAGACTTTCTATGCGTATATAGGTATTTATATATATATATATATATATATACACCTACGTATATGTGCATATGTATGTATGTTATACATGTTTACGTATGTACGTACATATATACGTATGTATATATGTGTGTATGTATGTATTTATGTATGTATGTATGTATGTATGTATGTATGTATGTATTCTATGTATGTTTCAGCTTTCCCAATGAAATTCGGACCTTTCGTTTCAACATTGCCCATACTATCTTCCTCCATTTACCGTTCTCCATTTTATCATTGAATTTCCTCCTTGACAGAACGTTTACGCTCTGTCAATATTCGATACATATCGACTTCGATCGACTCTCTCTATCTCTCTTTATCTCTCTCTATCTCTCTCTATCTCTCTCTCTCTTTTTCTTTTTCTTTTTTTCCTTCTCATTATTTTCTTTTTTTTTTTTTTTTTTTTTTAATTTTCTCTACATTTCCTAACATTTCCCTTGTTGATGTTTCGTTTTGATAAACATACGACTACGTTTGTTGTTTCTATTTTTTTTTTCTTTTTTTTTTTTTTTTTTTTTTTTTTTTTTTTTTTTTTTTTTGTATTTCTTCGTCCTTTTACCTTTCTTCTTTATTTTTTTACACAACTATTTACGTATATTTAATGTTTAATTTATATATATATATATATATATATATATATATATATATATATATACTTGATTTTCTTACATACACGCGCACACATACATACACACACTTTATATAAATTCTTCAAACGAACGAACAGTTTTAATTTTTCAATGTAGTTTCGTAGTTAATGAGTATTTCCTCCTTTTTTTTTTTCTTTTCTTTTTTTTTTTTTTTTTTTTTTCAATTTTCCATCGAAAAAAAAAATTAAAATAAAACGAAATAAAAGTAAAATAATGGCGTCGGGGGAGCTATTGCAATATTTTTCTTATCGGTTTTATCATTCCCGCGAACATATTAATTAAATATAACTTTGAACGCGTTTAATATTGAATTTCAACGCGCTTAACAATTTTTACACGTGACGTTATATATATATATAAAAAAAATAAAAAAATAAAAAAAAAAAAATAAAAAAAAAAAAAAAAAAAAAAAAAAGAAAATTAAAAAAAAAAATAAAAACCAGTTCCATTTTCTTTTCAATAGGTCGTATTATTCTTCTAAATACTTTTTCTTTCTTTTTATTTTTTTTTATTCCTTTCTTTTTTTTTTTTTTTTACATCCACATCTACAGTATTTCTCGCCCCCCTCCCCCCCTCCCCCGATGCATTTATAGCGGTGTATTTATACGCTTTTTAATATTGAATAACTGTATCCATATAGACTGATCAATTAATATCTCTCTGAAATTTGTTTTTACCCTGTGGGTGGTAACGTTACCAGGCTTTTCTATAAAATTTCGTTACATTTTACTCAACCAATTTGTTGCTTTATCGTTAGTTGAGAAAAAGTAATAACGCATGCGGCACTCCAACGGACGCTGGCCACAAAAATAGAGGGACGAATAATTGTTGTGTATTCTGTTTAAAAAAAAAAAAAAAAAAAGAACAAAAAAAAAACAGAAAAAGAAAAAAAAAAAAAGAAAAAAATGATAATAATAATAATAATAAAAAAAATATCAAAAGAAGAGAGAAGAAAAAGAGACTCCACACGCATGTTAAAATATTTCTTTATAGTTTTTTTTTTTTTTTTTTTATATATTTGTTTAAAATGTACATATATCGTATAAAATAAAATAAAGTAAAGAAAAAAAAAAAAAAAAAAGAACAAAACAAATTAAACTCCGTCGATAAGTGTAGATGCACATTTCGATATACTGATTTATTTAAGATTATTTATTTATTTATTTATTTATTTATTTATTTATTTCCTTTTTTTTTCTTTTCTTTTCTTAAATCTCAAATTATTTTATATCGTTTTGACGTAATACAATTGAAATTGAAAACCGAACGGAATTTTGTGCGTTTCTTCTTCGCCTCATTTCAAAATTCGCAGAAATAAATTTCGAATTAATTCAATTCGTGTAAAAAAATCCATGGATAAAACTGTTAATCTCTGTCTGTTAAGTGCGAAAGGCAATTAACATCGTTAACATTTTTTGTTCTTCGCTTTGTAGAACGGCGGTTCTCATAGTATTTTCTTTCTTTTTTCTTTTTTCTTTTTTATTCGATTTTTTCGTTTTATTTTATTTAATGTGAAAAAAAAAAAAAAAAAGAAAATAAAAAATTATCCAATACTATATTCGAAAATAATTTTTTAATCGTCATTTTGAACGAACGAACGAACGATCGATATTTCTTTAACATTGATAAAGAAAAAATTCGAACAAAACGAGAAAAAAATTAAAAATGAAATAAGTCAATTAAATTACCGTTAATTAAAATGTATCGATTGATATAAAATAATTCGTCAGTATATTAAATATACGATATATAATAGAAACGAACACGCAAAATTCAGATATTTATTTCTATCGATTACAGACATATATATATACATATATATATATATATATATATATATATATATATATATACAACAATGGGTTATATGTATATATATATATATACAACCCATTGATAATTTATTACAAATACTTAGGAAATATATATACCCATGTAAATGTATAAAATATGCTGATTGTTTATTTTAAACGAATACTTAACGTTAAAAAAAAAAAGAAAAAAAGAAAAAGAAAAAAATGAAAAAAGAGAAATAAAAAAAAAAAAAAAAGAAAAGAAAGAAGGACCACAAAAAGAGAAAAGCATATCAAAACAAATATAATTATCGAACATTTGAGAATTACTGATGTAGTTAACGTCGAAACGTTAACACTCTTATTCTTCCTGATAACACTATTCACACTTCAGTCTTCTTCTTATACATCTAACAAATAAGTACATACACACACACATAAACACACATACATACATACATACATACATACATGCATGCATGCATGCATGCACACTTATACACGACAGTTCTGCGGTCCGGTTTCTCAGTTTATACACACATACACACACATACACATACCCTCTCTCTCTCTCTCCCTCTCTCTCTCTTTTTAACTCAACGAGAGCATCACCTATTTCACTTCACCTGAAAGGTAAAGCGAGAGCTAAGATTAGTTCAGGGCTCGTTCGTGGCCGTTTGCGCTTTTACGTAGTCGTGTATTTTCTCAAGACGAATTCATCAAAGTCAACGTATGTATTACCTAAGTGGAAGATACTCTCTTAGGTAAGGACTAAAGGTAAAGGTGATATAATAGGTGCTATGGCATAGATGTTGAATGTTAGACGTGGGGTATGAAAGCTTATAATCACACATGTACGTGAATACTATCGCAATTATCAGCACCACCGGTTTACGTTATCGTTATCGTCAACAACCATCCTTCTTTCGAGTTAATAAACTCGTACTTTTATACTTCTCATCCTACTTTCTTTCTATTTCTCTCTCTCTCTCTCTCTCTTTCTCTCTATCTCTCTGTCTGTCTGTCTGTCTTTCTCCTTCATCTTCGAAAAGCAACTTCGTTAAGAAGCAAACATGTTGAATCCACCAAGAACTTCATCATTTTCATGATGAAACTTACGCATAAACTAAATGTAACGTTAGAATCGAGTAATTTAATTTAAAAAAGAAAAAAAGAAAAAAAAAAAAAAGAAAAACATCTTTCAATTCATCTCTTCCGTGATCTCTCTCTCTCTCTCTCTCTCTCTCTCTCTCTCTCTTTTTCTCTTTCTCTCTTTCTGTCTGTGCTCTGTGTATTTATTATATTGTTTTTTGGATGAATTCGATGAAAAAAAAAAAAAAAAAAAAAAAAAAAAAAAAAAAAAAAGTTAAAAATAATCTTTTTAAGAAATCAAATGAAAGGATATTTTTATAAAATATTAATTTGATATAAATTAATTTCTTTTTTCTTTTCTTTTTTTTTTACAAATTCATTATACTTTTCTTCGATGAATTCGATGGAAGAAAAACGAAAAGAAAAAAAAAGGAAAAAAAAAAGAAAAAAACTTCCTAAGAAATAAAATAAAAGAATATTTTTATTTATTAATTCGTTATCATTAAGAACAACGAATAATTAACGTTTCATTTTTATTTCCATTCCAGGCCTCGATGATATTGTAAAGAAATATAAAAAAAAAAAAAAAAAATGGACTTCAATATGGATTAATAAGTTATATATAAGTACATACGTACATACATACACAATATTTATTTATTTATTTATTTATTTATTTATTTATTTATTTATTTATTTATTTATTTATTCATTCATTCATTCATTTAATTACTGTAAATACGTTACATAAGAATACGCGAGATTACGAATTCTATTAATTATAATTAATTAATAATTAATATCTAAATTAGTTCAATGATTTAATTCGATTTAATTTATATCTCGATAATTGGATCAATGAGTATATAGCGATAATATTTCTTTCCTTCTTTTTTCTTTTTCTTTTTCTTTTTCTTTTTCTTTTTCTTTTTTTTTCTTTTCTTCTTCTTCTTTTTTTCCTTTTTTTTTTCCATTATTCCATCGTTAAATATCCCGCGGAGTTATCTCGAGAATAAAGAAATGGTGACAGAGAAAGAGAGAGAGAGAGAGAGAGAGAGAAAGATAAAGAGAGGGAAGAGAGGAGAGAGGTTAGAGATGTGGAGGATGAGGGAAGAATATTCGTGAAGCCGCTTCGAAAAGAGGAGTTGTGGGGAGGTGAGGAAGCGAGGAAGGAGGTGTGGAGGAGATTCGGTGGCGTGTAATCGAAAAGTGGGCGGTAGTGAGTGTCTGCCTTCGAAGGAAGGATCGTTCTTCCTTTTTCCTTCTTTTTCGTTTTTTCATCTCTCTCTCTCTCTCTCTTTTTTGTGGGTTACCAAAGAAGGGTCGAGCCACTCGTACTGGCAGATGGCAAGTCCCTACGTCCTTCGTCCTTTTTGAATCGTCTTCTCTTCGAATACGACTTCTCTCATCGGCTTTTTCTTTACTTACTGTCTATTTCAAGTCATCGTATAAAGAAAAAAAACAGTGTGAAGGGACACACAAAAAAAAAAAAAAAAAAGAAAATTGTCCACGTGTGTGGGTGTACGTCGAATCTTTCTATCGACCAATCACAGAAACGAGCAATTCAAAGTTCACGCGATCGATCGTGTTTTCTCAAAAAAAAAAAAAAAAAAAAAAAAAAAAAAAAAAAAAAAAAAAAAAAAAAAAAAAAAATATATATACTATCAAAGACATTATTGCTATTATTGGAAAAGTGTTTTCTTTTCTTTTCTTTTTTTTTTTTTCTTTTTCTTTTTCTTTTTTTCTCTTCTCTTCTTACCGTCTTAGTTGTTATTTTCGAGAAGTGGACAGGCACCATATACCCGATAGTAATAGCAAAACGAAAATGTAATTCGTAAGGGCTGTTTCTAACTTAAGGGTCGTAATAAACGGCACTGGGACTTTCACCATTGAATTCACCTCTTAAAGACCCTATGGAACACACAAAGGACGTAATAGGATACCATTCTCTGAATTCGTAGAATGGGCAAACACGAAAATTTCGATATATTTCAAGCTTTTCTTTACATACATATATATATATATATATATATATATATATATATATTTATAGAAATAGCATGTTGCATTAGTAGAAACCGTATTAACCTTTTCGCTACGGTGCACTTGTGCAATAATGCATTTCCCAAAATTGTACGCACCGTTTCATTGATAATTCATACAGAATTATCTTAGAATGGACTCTCGATACACGCTTATTCTTAATCACGTAAAATAATTTTTTCGAAATAATAATAATAATAATAATAATAATAATAATAATAATCATAATAATAATAATAATAATAATAATAAAGGGAACAATGTTCTACATTTAACTCCTTTTAATGTATATAATAATTATTTTATATAACAGTGGGATTAGTTCAAGCGATTTCTTTTACGCAAATGGGATAATTAATTTAGCCAAATAGATTTTGCAAATTTTTCTTAAAAATGAATTTATAAAGGTAAATAAATAAAGAATGTTTCGTCGAATGTTCGACGAACAATTCGAATATTTTTTCTTTTTTTTTTTTTTTTTCTTTTTTTTTTTTTTTAACAATGTAACATGAATAAAAAGTAATCAATTAAATTTCATCAGATATGTAAAGTTTAAGATTTGAATTTATTCGAATTAAAGATAATACGAAGATTTTTTTTTTATTTCATATTTCTCAAAGATTTGATATCTAAATATTGTTCTTTTCCCCTATCCTTTCGTTTCGTGTCACTTCAAAAATTAAGAAAAAAAAAAGAAAAAAAAAAATAAGAATTAGTTCAAACTTCTTGAAACATAACGATTCGCTTGAACTCTTTTCTCAAAGGTCATAGAATGACCTGTGCGAGGTCATTGGTTCATTGTAACTCCACTTAATCGTGTCGGATTTCTGTGTCAATTTGTCCATGACGTATATATATGTCTATATATTTTCATTCCTTGATTTTATATATATATATATATATATATATATATGCCGTTTTGGGAACGAAAAAGTTAATTAATAATGAATGAAAAAAAAAAAAGGAAGGGAATTTCTCTGCTTGATTATTTGGTTGTCCAAAAAAAAAAAAAATGGAAAAAGAAAGAAAACAATCGCAAGGAACACGATCGAATCTTATAATAATAATAATAATAATAATAATAATAATAATAATAATTACGTTTTCTTTTGCTTTCAGGTAATGGATCAAAGTGATTCAACGTTTTTATATAATCGCAAACCATTTCGAAAATACTAAATAATGAGTGAGTAAAACCATATTTTTTATACGTATATATATATATATAGAGAGAGAGAGAGAGAGAGGGAAGATAAAACAACATTAGTTTACAAATAAATATAAAACTATAGGTTATATAAAATTATAGAATATTTCGTAATATCAAACATTTTTTGATAACAACAAAAGAGGGAAAAAAAGAAAGATAGATAGAGGGTGAAAGAGAAAGAAAGAGAGAGAGAGAGAGATAGAGTAAAATGAGAAGGGAAGGGTCAAAGAGAGATAGAGATTGAGGGAGATAGAAAATGTCTAAACTTTGAAAAGGATAATACATAAGCGGTTCAAACAGCTTCACTCAATCCTAATTATTTAATCCCACTTCTCTTCGAAATTCCCTATTCGCGATATACGCAATGCTAATTCGTCTGGTCCAGCCATTTTGCATTCCCTATTTCGGTCACGAACTACTGCAAAAGTGGACTTTAAACGTATTCTCTGGAAGCTTTCTCTCTCTCTCTCTCTCTCTCTCTTTTTCTCCCTTTCTCGTCCATCTTCAATCTCAGTTGCACACAATTTTATCCTCTAGTTTCGGATTATATACGAGGGCAAAGAGGATAGTAGAGAGAGTCGTTACACTACACACACACACACATATATATATATATATATATTTCTCTCTCTCTCACTCTCTTTCTCTTTCTTTTTCTCTTTCTCTCTTTCTCTTATGCGGCTGGGCTGCTGAGTTTACCGGGCTTTCGTCGGCAGATGTATTTCACACGATAACGACTTTAGTTACGGTGTCACTCCTCGGTAGTCGGTCCGTGACATCTGGTAGGCCGTCCGTATAATAGAAAATTTTCTTTCTCTCTTCTTCTCTCTCTCTCTCTCTCTCTCTTTCTTTCTTTGCCACTATCTCTATCTTTGCACGCTTGGTGATGACCGACCTTGCGGAACGAACTTGAAGAGAGAGAAAAAAAGGTCAATGGGAGAAATTGGTGAATCGAAAATGTTTAAACCATCACCATCACCACTACCATCACCACCGTGACGCGGATTAAGTGAAACCGAGATGACCTTACCCTTCTTCCCTTTCCCCCCGCCCGCCCCCTCTCCCCTTTTTGTCCTTCCCTCTCATATCCCTTCCCTTTTTGCTTTTCTTTTCTTTTCTTTCTTTCTTTCTTTCTTCTTTTTTTTTCTTTTTCTTTTTTTTTCTTTTTCTTTCCTTTTTTTTTCTTCTTCTTCTTCTCTTTTTTTTCTTTCTCACTCGCGATATCGTTTGAACATATTCCGAGGGGAGAGATTACGTTGCCGGATGTGGCGCAGAACTGTTTCCGAAAGTTTTCAGAGCTTCACACGTACATACGAATTTGTCCTGGCTGTGTATATGTATGTGCGTGTGTGTGCGTGTGTGTATGTGTGTGTGCATGTGTGAAGTTTGCAAAAAAAAATATATACATATATAAATATGCATATACTTATATATATATATTGCACTTTTGCTCGTCCTCTCGTTATCACATCGCATTTATTTATTTATTTATTTATTTATTTATTTATTTATTTATTTATTTATTAATTAATTAATCGATCAATTTATTTATTTACAAATATTTCTTTAAAAATTTTTTCCTCCTTTTTCTATATTTATCTTTTCTTTTCTTTTCTTTTTTTCTTTTTTTTTTTTTTTTTTTGTTTTTTCTTTTCTTCTTATTACATATCCTCTCTTTCGTCCTGTGTCCACGAGACAGAAAAAAAGAATCTACAGAGATAATGCGCAAACGCGCATACCAGTTCTATGGGCAAATTTCAAAATAATAGAGAAAGAGAGAGAGAGGAGAGAGAGAGAGAGAGAGAGAGGAGAGCTTTGTATATCTTTCGAAAAGCTTCGTCATCGAGTTAACAATTATTATTATCTCGAGGAACAGGTGAAGCATAACGAAAAGAGAGATTTATTCTAAGTGAATCGCTTTTATCTCTTTCTCTTTTTCTCTCTCTCTCTCTCTCTCTCTCTCTCCCTATTTCTATCTCTATCTCTATCATTATCTCTATCTCTGTCAGTCTGGAATTTTGAAAGAAGCAAAAGAGGGGGAGAAGTGAGACGGAGCTATGGTAGAGAAACAACGTGTTTTAATAGAAATCCAAGAGAAAGAGATAGAAAGGGGAGGATGAGAGGTAGGGGATGGAATGGGATTGGACAGAGAGTCCTTCATTAGATTCTCTTTCTTTCTCCCTTACAACTTCTCCCTTTCTTTCTCTCTCTCTCCTCTCTCTCTCTCTCTCTCTCTCTTCAACCGTGTCCAGCTCTTCCCACAATAGGGAATCATGATCCTTGAAAAGGGAATATACGGTTCATTAGTTTCTCGACTGTCGTTTCTCTCTTTCTCTCTTTCTCTATATATATATATATCTCTCTCTCTCTCTCACCCCCTCCTCCCAAATTCTTTCTCTATCTCTTTATTTCATTTCATTTTTTACCCTCTCTCTCTCTCTCTCTTTCTCTCTAATTCACTTTATCTATCCTTACTTGTCTATGTTCCTTTATCTCTTTCTTCTTATCTTTTCTGCTCTTATACTTACTATACTATACTATACTATACTATACTATACTATACTATACTATACTATACTATACTATACTATACTATACTATACTATACTATACTATACTATACTATACTATACTATACTATACTATACCGTACTATATAATACTATACTATACCATACTATACTAAACTATACTGTACTATACTATACTGTACTATACTATAATGTACTGTACTATATCATTGAATATATATTATATATATATATATATATATATATATATATATATATATATATATATTATTGCGAAACGTGATTCCTAGCGATTAAATAGAAACAACAGTTATATGTATGTGTGTGTGTGTATTTATGTATATATATTATGTATATATGTATGTATAGATGCCGATGGACGATAGTAGCTCTGGAGTGTAATCTCGGTAAGCGAAAAACGTTGCTTCTCTTCTCCTCGACTACGAATGAAACCAGGACCGTATCTTTCCCTTTGGCTGGCCGCAATTACGGCAAACCACATTTCTACTTTACTCTGGAAATCTACTATTTACTACGATTTTACGTTTTCTTTTTTCTTTTTCTTTTTCTTTATTTCTCTCTCTCTCTCTCTCTCTCTCTCACTCTCTCTCTTTCTCTTTTCTTTTTCTTGATTTTTTTTCTTGGTTTCTTTTCTTTTTGTTTTTATTCCTTTCTCATCCTTTTCGCTAGAAAAGTATGAAAACCATTGCTCGAAAGAATCTTTTTGTAATGTTTGTTTGCTTGTTCGTTTGTTTGTTTTTCCTCTCTCTTTTTGTTTTTTCATTCTTGCCAATGTTTGTTTACAATTAAACAACAAAAAATTATATATATATATATATATATATATATATATATATATAATTTTAATCGTTATAACGATTAAGATTAAACTGACAACTTGAAAAATTGATATATATATATATATATATATATATATATATATATATATATATATATATACATATATAAAAAGTAGTTAATGAATTAGTTTATCAAAAAAAGTAATAAACGAAGTCTTTATAAAACTTGGCGAGTGGGTAGGAAGAGGGGAAAGTTGACTTAGAAAATTATTTAACGAGCTTAAATAAAAGCTGCTTATATATATATATATATATATATATATATATATATATATATATATATACAAATACACACACACACCCCATATATATATATATATATATATGGCTTATTAAAAGGAAAGCTTATGTACTTGGTACTTCAAAGGGATTAAGCGAGTGGTTGTCTGTTCTTCGAAATAATGAATTCAAACTATGAACTTATTTTTCATCAAAGATATATAAACAGATAAGTAGATAAATTAGATAGATAGAGAGAAAGAGAGAGAGAGAGAGAGAGAGAGAGAGAGAGAGAGAGAGAGAGAGAGATAAACAATAATAAAATTTAATTACATCTAATCTAATGCTTAATATTTAATATAAAATACAATGTATAGATATCAGCGAATAAACATTGAATTTTGAAATAACAATGAGAAATTGAGGTCACTGTCCTCTTCATTTCTCTCTCTCTCTCTCTCTCTCTCTCTCTCTCTCTCTCTCTCTCGTAGAATATTTCGGCGATATTTCAAGCAAATAAATCCGAGATCTCATATCTGGAAAGATGGCGATGTCGATGCGGGTAAGACTGTCTCTCTCTCTCTCTCTCTCTCTCTCTCTCTCTCTCTCTCTCTCTCTCTTTTTCTCTTTCTCTCTCTTTCTATCTTTCTGTCTACAGGAAGGCGACCTTAAATTTCCTTAAAGCGCAGCGCACGTATATTATTCGATCTCGGAAGCCACGAAGGAAAGAACTTTTGTGCTCTGAGAGATTCCGAAGGCGATTCTTCTCTCTCTCTCTCTCTCTCTCTCTCTCTCTCTCTCTCTCTCTCATCTACACGAACATCATAGACCAGGGCATACCGAATATTCTTTTGCGGGGAATCGCACGCTCCTTCCTTTGTACCAACGGCTTTCCATCCACCACTTTCATCCCTTATACTTCTTCCACTTCCTTCACTTACACACACACATACCATACACACACACACACACATATATATATATATATATACGTACATACGTTTATATACATGTATTTTGTTCTCCTTTCTCGAAGAATCGAACCAATCGCACCAAAGTAAAAGAGAAATATATATATATATATATATATATATTGAATCGATAAAACCTTAGCTGTCTGAAATTTTACTGGGTCGATCTCATTCGAAAGATTTGTGATGTAAATAAATCCCCCTGGCCGCCGCCGCCGCCCCCCCTTCCTGCTTTTTTTTGTTGTTACATTTATTATACTCTTTTTTTCATCGTCTTCTTCTTCTTTTTCTTTTTTTTTTTTTTTTTGCGCCTTGTTTCTTTTCTTTTTCTTTTTTTATCTGCTCTTTTATTTTATTCTCTTCTTTTTTTCTTTTTTTTTTTTTTTTTTTTTTTTTTTTTTTTTTTTCTTCCCTTCCCGCGTATTGTTCTTCGTGCCTGTGCTGTACGCCAGTACACACAATACATTCTAGTTTCGGATTTCTCATTCGAGCCAAGTAGCAGTCAGTCAGGTTACTTTCAATGAAACATCTCTCTGGTCGTTTAAACTCAAACACGATCTATATATATATATATATATATATATATATATATGTACATATGTACACATATGTATATATATATATATATATATATATGCATGTTTGTACCTATGTATAAATGTATGTATTTACCTAACACACATCCAAATAAACGATCTGCTTCTCGTTTTCGTTTTAAGCGTTTTTTTTTCTTTTTTTTTTTTTGAAATGAAGTTTAACCTTTAATTACGTACACAAGAACGTAATCGCAATTCGATGTTCTTCTTCTTCTTCTTCTTTTTTTTTTTTGTTCCTTTTCTTGTTTTCCTCTTTTTTTTTTTTCTTTTTTTTTTTTTTTTGTCTCGTTCTTTTATTCACGGTATAAGTAGACAAAATACAAACGTACCTATCCGTACGAGTATCTGCTATTACTTTCTCTCTCTCTCTCTCTCTCTCTCTCTTTCTATCTTTTTATCTCTCTTTGTCTCTCTTTATCTCTCCTCGCAACGTTTAACTTAAATTTTCTCAGGAAAATCGAACCACTCGTTTTCCTCTCCTCTATTCTTTTCCGTTTCTCGTTAAAAGTGCTTTTTCGTGCTCGTTCGTTTAACACCGTAGAAATGTTTCGTGATCTACTAACGCCCGTTGAAAGAGACACTGGGAACGTTAACTACGGATTCATTTGTCATGGACTTTTTCACCTTCTTACTACACACACATACACACACACACACACATATATATATATATATATATGTATGTATATATATTTTATTCTAATGAACAAATGAAGTAATACTACCGGTGAAAAATAATATGAATTAAGGTGAGCTCCTTTGTTCTATTTCAATCCTGGTTTTGAAAAAAAGAAAAAAGAAAAAGAGAAAGAAAAAAGTAGATCACTACGAATTATTATAGTAATAATGTACCGTGTGAAAAGAATATTTAAGAAATTAATACATACCTTTTTTTAATAATTTCTTTCTAATATTTAATAATAATAATAATAATAATAATAATAAAAAAAAAAAAATAATAATAATAATAATATGTACATTAACTAACATCTCGTTGTACATAAATAAATCCGTTTATAATCTCGACGCGTAAAAAAAAAAAAGAAAAAAAAAATAAATAAATAAAAAATAAACAAAAAATTATTCAAACAAGGAAATTGAATTATTATGATTACCCCGCGTATTATTTCGATGATGATTAAAAAAAAAAAAAGAAAGAAAAAAAAAAAGAAAAAGAGAAAAGAAAAGAATTGAAAAAAACTATCGACTCGATTGACGGGGGACTTGTTACGAGTAAGCGAGAGAAGATAAAAAAGAAAAAAAGAAAAAAAGAAGAGTAAAGAAAATAACAAAAAACAAAGAAAAAAAAAGGGTGAAAAAAGGGATGGAAGGAAGGAAGGAAGGAGTTATAGACTCGTCCTTGGAGTTAAACAAAAGGAGAAGTTTTCAAAATTATTCTTCGATTCTTCCTTCGGAAACTTCACATTTCACGTAGTTTTCCATCGTTGAAAACTAAACCGTTGAGAAGAAGGGTAGAATGATAGCGCGCGCGCGCGCGCTTACGTCTATGAGATGGAGAAGAAGGGTGTTAGTAAATGGAGAGGGTAAAAGGGAGATGGGGGAAGGGAGAGAAGGGAAGAATATTCTGATTGGAGGTTGAGAAAGAGAATGGACGACGTTAGATACATATAACACTCGAGCGAAGCAACGCGTCTAACTTTCAATCGAATTAGCTGCGCTCGCTTGCGGTTCTTCGCATGCCAATTTGACGGGACGCCGAAGCTTAATAACTTTCCTCGTGAGTTTCTCTCACGCTCAAATCCTATGAACAGTTTACACTCTCTCTCTCTCTCTCTCTCTCTCTCTCTCTCTCTCTCTCTCTCTCTGTGTGTGTGTGTGTATGTATATCTCTCTAACTCACTTTCTCTCTATCTTTCTCTGTGCGTGTGTATCTCTCTCTCTCTCACACTCTCACCTCTTTCTCTCTCTCTCTCTCTCTCTCTCTCTCTCTTTTTCTCTTTCTCTCTCTTTCTCTCTCTCTCTCTCTCTGTCATTCTTTTTTCTTTTTCTTTGTGGAAAAAAGAAAAAAAATGACAAAGGAAACATTTTTCTTTTTGTTTTCTGATCCTTTATCCCGTAATCGTAGATTCGATGAAGCATTTGTGACGTAAAAAGTAAATCCGAATGATTACGATAGTTCGAAATTCTTTTTTTTTTTTTTTTTTTTTTTTTTTTTTCTTTTGAAAAAAGAAAAGAGAGAGAGAGAGAGAGAAAGAGAGAATGAGAAAAGGTAATGGTTGATAGTTTTGTATTTCCATTCGAATGAAAACGAAATTGTTGTTATATTTGTAAAAGAAGATCCATTTAAATTGCATAAAAATGTTATATACGTAAGTCAAAATGTTTTTTTTTTTTGGATGATATAATCAAATTTTATCTTTCTATTATAACAATAGGATAATGTATATATATATATATATATATATATATATATATATGTGTGTGTAGAACGTATTATTTAATTGAATGTATAATTTTCTTTTTTTTTTTTTTTTTTTCTTTGTGAAAGAAACATCGAAATAATATCTTCTATGGATTATTAAATAACCATTTAATAATCGATTATTAATCACTTGCGGCGCAAAGAAATTCACAATTGACGTGCCACCCACGTCATTTTTTCTTTCTGCAACAATCGCCCGACGACGTGTGTAACACGTCGCTGTCGTTCCGATAACAGAAGCATCTCGACGTGCGTGGCACGTCTTTTCACCACAAATCGTTAAGGATAGGGTAGAAGGTAGAAGGTAGGGGGAAAAAAGGGGGGATGAGGGAAAAGAAAAAAATAATAACAACGTGAGAAGAACGTATTTTAATTGTAATATTAAATATTTTAATTTTATATATATATGTATATAGATATATATATATAAAAAATTTTTCGTTTAATTTTTAATTAAATTATATTCAATTGTAACAACGTTATAGATAATATTATTCGTAACTATATTATAATTTAAATATTCTATAATAATAATAAAAAAAAGGAAAAAAGGAAAAAAAAAATAAGAAAAAGAGAGAGAGAGAGAGAGAGATAGAGAGAGAATATCATTTTGCCAGCGAGATATTCTTTCGAGTTTTACGAAGGAGAAGACGCCAAGTAACCAACCGCAATTTAATTCCGCGCGTATTTGGGCCGCATTTACTGCTCGCACAAGAGAGATAAAGACAGAGATAGAGATCCAGATAAGAAGAAAAAGAGAGAGAGAGAGAGAGAGAGAGAAAAAGAGAGACGCCACGTTGTCGTCGTCGTCGTCGTCGTCGTCGTCGTCGTCGTACCGTTGGCGTCGTCGCCTCCGTGAGAAACTCGATATCGTAGAAGAAAAGGGTCAAAGAAATTTATGGGGAACTTAAATGCGCGCATACAGATATCGTCGAGGTTCCTAGGATGCCGAGAAGACATTGCGGAAAAATGTTTGCTAAGGTTCCACGGGTAATAGGTTTAAATTTATGCGATTAACGCGCGATGAATCGATTAACTCGCTAACATACGAGAATAATACGTTCTTCAAAAATATTATATTATATTTTCTCATATCTATTTATTATATCTATATATTATTATATCTGTCTTTAACTATCCTCATGTTGGTATTATACGTATATTGAAAATATCTGTGTTATGTGTGTTTACGACATTTTATTATTATTATTATTATTATTATTATTATTATTATTATTATTATTATTGTTATTATTATTATTATTATTATTTTCATACGGCTTTAATATCGTGCAAGATCGAAAAATGAAAATAAAAATGGATTTTGTCCTTTTCTTTCTTTCTTTTTTTTTCTTTTTTTTCTTTTTTTTTTTTTCTTTTTTTTTCCACTCGTTAATCCAATCAATCCCCAATATTATCCGTAATAATTAAAAGCGATTATTCGTTACTTCGAAATAATTAATCAAAATTGTAATAATTATTCGTTATCATCGTTTAATTATTTATTCCTTTCTTTTCGTTCTTACAGTTAATTATATTCAGTAATAATTAACAATTAATAATTGCAAAAGTAATTGATAAAAAAAAAAGAAAAAGAAGGTCAGATTTATTATTATAGCCATTCTTGATTTATAATCATTTATTTATCTTTTCTTCCCTTATTTTCTTTATTTTTCTGTTTTCTCTTCTCTCCTTTCTTCTTCTTTTTCTCTCTTGTTCTTTTAATTAATATCGAATTACAAGTATTTTATTCTTTTTTTTTTTTTTTTTTTTTTTGTTTTTTTTTTTTTTTTTTTTTTTCCCTTAAAGGACTAAAAAAAAAAAAAAAAAGAAGAAAAGGACATTTTAAAGATACGGAAAATCGTTTATCGTTTATCGTTTATCGTTTTAGGTGTAACGCAATATGTTTATTGCGTTTAGGGTATTAACGAACGTACGAGACCTTTATTAAGGACGATGAGCGGTACGTCAGTTCGTGCCAAAGGGCATTAGTCGAGAATGTCGAAGGGAAAAGGGGTTAGATGGAGTATCGACGAGAGTAGAGGGCCAGGCTATCGAGTTTTCGAGAGCTCGCCCTCTGATGATTTATCGATCACCTCTCTTTCTACCCCTACTCGGTTCTTCTCTCTCTCTCTCTCTCTCTTTCTGTCTTTCTCTCTTTCACTCTCTTTCTCTCTCTCTCTCTCTATCTCTTATTCTGTCTCTCTCTTTCTTCCTGTTCCTCTCCCGAGACATCCTATCTCAGTGAGATTTATGGTATCTCTGAATAATCGTGCAAAGTTATCACGGTCGTACCATTTAACACTTTTACGCTCCTGATTTTTCTCCCGTTACTGATCTTCCTTCTCTTTTTTCTTAATTTATTTTATATATATATATATATATATATATATATATATATATAATTACAGTGTACAAATGGATAAACTGATTACACATTATTAATACAATATGTATATACAATAATAATAATAATAATAATAATAATAATAATAATAATAATAGTAATAATAATAATATTATTATTATTATTGTTATTATGTAATATTAGTATATAATAATATAATAATAATGTTGTTGTTATTATTATTATTATTATTATTATTATTATTATTATTATTATTATTATTATTATTATGTAATATTATTATATAGTATTATTATATAGTAATAAAATGTAATAATAAATATAATATTGTATTGTAATATAACAATATTGTTGTTAATAATTAATAATATTATTGTTATTATTATTATTATTATTATTTTTAGTATTATTATTATTATTATTATTATTATTATTATCAGATAATGAAACAAAACGTTAACTATTTCGTCATGAATAATTCAAAGATAAGAATATTATTATACTTTCGTTTTTCGAATATTTATTTATCTATGATATATTTCATATAAAAAATTTATGTCTCCATTTAAGAAAAAGAATGAGAAAGATAGAGGGACAGAGAGAGAGAGAGAGAGAGAGAGAGAGAGAGAGGGAGAACTATTTATAAAACATTCGATGTAAAGAAAAATTATACTCAAATGAAACGAGACAAACTTGTAATATGAACGGTCGTAATGTCGACGTATAAACGACGATATAATAAATCGATAATCTTTAATACGAATTTACGATCTTCTAATATCATTTTCATAACTTTTCACTTTACTTGTTTGTTATAGTAAATTACATACATATATGTGTGTGTGTGTGTGTGTGTGTACATACGCGATACACGTTTAACGCGCTTTAATTGGCTAGAAGCGCAAAAAGGAACAGAGAACGTTCGCACGTCGTTACATTAAAGGCGAAGCACGTAGTAGGTAGATCGATGAGACACACAGCTTCTCCTAATCGAACCTGCTTCTCTCTCTCTCTCTCTCTCTCGTATATTCTCTCGTACTGTCTCTCTCTCTCTCTCTCTCTCTCTCTCTCTCTCTCTCTCTCTCTCTCTGGTATGCTTATTACTCCATCGTACATATATCGACTCGATCGGCACTCAGCACCCCTATCAGACACGTGTTAAAGGTCATTAGCTCCGACAAGCTAGGACATTAATTATACGGAGCTCTACTAAAACAGAGGAGGTAATAGTAGTCGAAAATATCGTACGATATTGCATCGTTGGATCATTTAATAGTACATATATATATATATATATATATGTGTGTGTGTGTATACTTCTTCTAATTTTATCATTTTTCATTTGTGATCTTACAATATCATAGAAATTTTTTTAATTTTTTTGTCCCACTTTCTTTCTTTTTTCTTTTTTTTTTTCTTTTTTTTTTCCTTTTTTTTTTTTTTTCGTCTAACGACTTAACTGAATTCTAACGAGTTGAATTTATTAACTTGTTAATATTAAATTGATGGATGGATGGATGTATATGTATATGTATATATATATATATATATATGCGTAAAACGTTCGAACAAATACAATTAATTATCATAAAACAATAACTCGTATGGAATTATAATTATCTATATTGGAAAATGAATAATTTAAAAGTCATTCGATTTAATCGAATTATTGTATTTAAAATCTAATGAAAGTTTTCTAATAATATCGTACAATCGAACAAAGTTGCGAAATTATTAAATTTTTTATATTAAATTGATAGAAATAAATAAATACATATATATATATATATAACGAATTAAATTAATTATTAATTTAATTACATTGATAAAATTATAATTAACCATGTATATATATATATATATATAGTAAATAATTTCAAAAATATTTACAAAATGAAAATATTTTATCGAATATTCCGAACGATGAATCAAAATAGAATTCATCATTTTGTGTACATAAAATTAAAAAGAAAAAAAGGGAAAAGAAAAAAAAAAAAAAAAAAAAAAAAGAAAAAAAAAAGAAAAACAAAAAAATCTATCGGTAAATAATACTTCTCTTAATTTATATTAGAACAATCTATCACGTATATCCGCTCTCTGACAAAACTCTAACGCAAATTTATATATATATATATATATATACATATATATTTATGTATGTATTTTGATTCATTGTATTATCGAGAAAATGAAAATCCGAAAGTAACTAGTATACGATACTACATACATGAATTATATAGATCAGTATTCTTCCTTCTATGGAGTAAATGGTGGAAGGGATTGGGAGAAGGGGATTGGATGAGGTCTGTTCTCGCTCGTAGCTGTCGTCAGACACTTCCGGTGAATTTCCGTTTAGTTGGCAGAGAACTTCCGGCTCGGACCCCGGAGGCTTTGCGGTCTATGGAGAAAATGTACTCCATACGTGATGTCTCACATACAAACACACAAACAAATACATACGTACGCACATAGAAAGGAGAGAGACATAGAGAGAGAGAGAGAGAGAGAGAGAGAAAGACATATATACATATACACACAAACATATTCATATATATATACACATACGAATGTGTGTAGTATATGTATGTAATATATGTGTATATATATATATATGTGTTATATAGATGTATCTATCCGACGAGATTCATCCATCAATCTCATCGCTTTTGGATCTCCAAGGTCGTCAGGTAGTCCCGACTATCGATCAACACAGTATTCAGACCTTCCTGTAATAGCTAATAAATTTTCTCCGTTTCTCAAGCGCTTTCCCATAGAGATCTAGACAAACGATCTCACGTCGTAGTAGTTGGCATCCTATAACTACCATTACAATGAAGAAAACGACGAAGATCCGTAGATCATCATCATCATCCACTAGAAAACGTGAACTCTCTCTCTCTCTCTGTCTCTGTCTCTGTCTCTGTCTCTGTTTCTCTCTCTCTCTTTCTCTCTGTCTGTCTCTCTCTCTCTCTCTGTCTCTCTACGAGAA